>NW_017279819.1:64943-69448 GCF_001594065.2 Cyphomyrmex costatus
GCTGTTATCATTTAAATATGTTATTGTCTTAAGTTCTACTGACTGCTGATCGATATGACGCATATTTAAAATTATCGCAGAACTATCAAGAGTTAAATAGTATTAATATATTACCACGAAAAGTAACTGATTAATAATTATAGTTGCTAGTACAAAATGAACATACGTAAAGTGTATGTAACTTTCGGCCGATTTTCGAATCGCCTCCGCTTTCCCCTGCACCCCTCATCTCATTAAATACGTATATATTTTAAATAAAATTATTTTAAATACTGCTGACTGGTATGATATTTAACCATTAAACCAATCGACTGTCATGAGACATTTTGACTGCACGCGGAGCGTTGAGGGGGACAGTGCAACTTTCGGTTAATCATTTACTTATAGTTATTATATATTGACCGATATTCTAATCTTTAATTGTGTCTAAAGCGGCTAAGTATTTTATTGTATTCTTTTTCTTCAGAAATTCATATTATAATCTTTATGTACTTACGAATTGACTCTCATTGTCCTTCACCTCGTTTTAATTATTAAATTGTAATATATTACCACGAAAAGTAACTGATTATTAATTATTAAAGTTGCCAATACAAAGTGGACATACGTAAATTGTATTCGACTGTCATGGGACATTTCGACTACCCGCAGAGCGGTGAGGGGGACAATGCAACATTTGGTTGATTTTCGAATCGCCTCCGTCTATATTTCGCTGTCCCTCTCACATCAACGCACCGCGCATAATATATTACCAGGAAAAATTACCGTTTTTCATTTATTTAATAATTTTGACTTTTTTGTTTTATAATATGCAATCGCGTTAACGAAAAAAAATTAATATGTTGTTATAAATCTGACGTGTCAATATTAGACGGTTAGTGAAAGCAGCCTTGGGGATTGTTATCAAAACAACACATCAAATGGAAGGGCGAATGCGAGTCGCACGTCCCCCCCGCGCCAGGCTCACCGATAAACCGTGCAGTCATCATTTAAATACATATTAAATAAAATTATTATTTTAAATACTACCGACTGCTGACCGATATGACGTACATATATTTAAAACTATCGCAGTACTATCACGAGTTAAATTGTTAATATATTACCACGAAAAGTAACTGATTATTAATTAAAGTTGCTAGTACAAAGTGAATATACAAAAAGTGTACGTAACTTTCGGCCGATTTTCGAATCGCCTCCGCTTTCCGCTGTACCCCTCACCACATATTTAATACATATTAAATACATATATACATATTTGAAATATATATTTTAAATAATAAAATTATTTTAAATACTCCCGACTGTTGACTGGTATAAAAAACATTAAATAAGCTTTGAAAACTTATTTAAAATAAAAATTATCATTTTTATTAAAACATCTGTTTTAAATAACTTAATTTTTTAAAAATGAAAGTGGTAAAGAACGTTTAATCCTTTACAGAATTAAATTTAAAGAGTTAATTACATAACTGGTACTCAGTCCTTCATTTTTTAAATAGTTTTTTATAGGCTATAGTAATTTGACTTTAAATTATTTAAAACAGTGAAATCTAACCAATTAGTATTTTATCGCTTTGAAATGAGATTTGAACAGCACGAATCGTTTAATTAATATGATAATGTAATAATATGCACCGAAGATATACCTACGATATCACAATAAATAAAAATATATTGTCCGAAGTCGACACGTTAATTAATACGCCTCCGCCTCGCTTTCGCTATCCCCCTCACCTCACCGCTCCGCGCGTAGAACAATGACATTCGATCATCGTGGAGCATTTGGACTGCACGCGGTGAGATGAGTTGGGGAGGGTTGGGCAAATGCAACTTTCAGCTGATTTTCGAATCGCCTTCGTCTAGCTTTCGCTGTTCCTCTCACCTCACCGCACCGAGCGCAGAACAATGCCATTCGACTGTCATGGGACATTTCGACTGCACGCGGAGCGGTGAGGAGGAAAATGCAACTTTTGGCTGATAACATATTGCGGAAATTTTTTAGAAAACTGTAATATGCAAATTGTAATCTGTTTTATGTATGTATGTTAATTTTAAATTTGCACCTTGAATGATCTATTAGTTATTTTTCGTGGTACATATTCAACATAGAAAATATACTTTATGTATGTTGCAGTTATTTTATAGAACACTGTAATATTTTTATTGTAATCTGTTTTACTTATATGTAGGTATGTTCATTTTGAATTTGCATCTTGAATAATCTATCATTTACTTTTTACGACCGACTGCTGCCAACCGAAGGTTGGCACAAAAAGGAGAGTATGCGTTTCACCGAAGCGGATCGGTTGTCACCTAAGATCTCCGTAACTACAATATATATTTATATCAACTTTTAGCTACAAACTTCTTATTGACCAAGCTTGGTTTAAAGCATATAATTGCATGAATTTCTTTTCTATAATAAAGAAGTATTTTTGATCATCATGCGATTCGATAGGTTATAAATCAATCCTAGTGGTATGTATGTTCTCTGATTGACTGTCGGATGAATCTAGAAACTAAATTGATTAACCAATGATTAATCAATAAGCAGGGAAGTTTAGTGACTTACAGTTACAGTCAACACACATCCAGTCTGTTCGTATTGTATGTGCTTATTTGTTTGCACTTTGTTTCGCTTTTTTAAGTGCAATCAGAATTTCGTGCAACACGAGCAGATCTATAGTTGGCGGATAATTAGAGGTATTGGAAGTTAAATCTTAGATCATATAGTATAGAAGGAGGATAGTCTCTTGAAAGTAAAGGCGAGTAGAGAGACAGAGAAAAATAGATTGAGATCATAGTTGGTAATGCACATGACTGTAGGGAGAGAATGCGCGCGCAAGCGAATGACACACAGCTGTCAGCTGCAGTACATTTGATATATGAATTTAAGGTTAAGGTTAAACGGCTAAAAATTATTTTGCCAATAAACTCTACTCGTAGAACAGAACCAAACACAGTTCGCGAATAATCAACGTGCTTTCTAGCATCCACGGTGGATAAGGCGAGAAACACAGACTTTTGCATAACGCATAAAGCATGTGCATAAGGAATTTCATTGGCCCATTTTCTTATGCATGAGTCAATGGACCAATCAAATTCTTTATGTATATGGTTTATGCGTTATGCAAAAGTCTGTGCTCCCCGCTTAAAGGCCGCAGCATACACTTTTGCATAACGCATAAACCATATACATAAAGAATTTGATTGGTCCATTGATTCATACATAAGAAAATGGGCCAATGAAATTCCTTATGCATATATTTTATGCGTTATGCATAAAATTATGCGCACTACAATCTACGATCTTCATTTCTCCATCTTGTACATAATCTATGATTTTCATCTCTCCATCCTTGTCAATCTTCTCGGCTTCAACCGAATGTATGTACAGGGATTATACGCCTATGCTCCTTCTAGTACTATATATGTTCTAAATGTTAAATCTATTTGTTATAATCATGGATTATTAAAATCGTAGATGTATATGATCGATGCCAAAAAATCGACGCGGAAACATAGAATGGATCTCACTAAGGCCGGAATCAGACTTCGCATTGAAAATTGAGATTGAAATTTGACCAATGAGAATAAAAGAATTTTTGCTGCTATTATTTTGATTGGCCAAATTTCAATCTTTCAATCTTTAATCTCAATGTTCAATACGTAGTCTGATTCCGGCCTAATGAGAAGCATAACCAAGTGCAGCGCGAAGCGCACATATTGCACCTTTATCACTTCTCGAGATCAATTGTGTATTTCGAAATGACGTGAAAATTGTAAAATTATGAAAAAGTGAGCAAATTTACTAGGATATTTATAATATCATTGGTCAACAACTAATAAATTCGTTCAATTTTGTAATTTTGACTTTGTTTCAAGAAACACAATTGCACGCAACGTAATCGAACTCAGAGTACCAATCGGAACCCCGTATTATAAGTAACAATGAATAGGACTTTTAATTTATAAGGGATTTTTTAGTAACCTTTTAAAAAGAATCATTTCCGTCATTGCAAACTCCTTGCAATATTACAATTTCATGTAATAATAATGAATTATTTCCGTCATTGCAAACTCCTTGCAATATTACAATTTCATGTAATAATATTACGTATAGATATATATTATATAGATAAAAATTATGGTTAGGTTGGAACATCTCGCAAAAAATATTTTCAAGTACCTTTTGATACATTTTGTATGCCCAAATTTTTTAAATAAAATTGTATCTGATAGGTCTCGTGACAAAAATAAAATATGAAAATACTTCATAAGGCAATATCTCCGAAAAGGGGTGGTAATGATATAAAATTATAAACTAAAAAAAAATTGACAAACAAAGGTAATAAAAAAAATAAAAAACTGAAATATTAAAAACTAAAAAAATAAACAGCAAAACTAAGAAACTATATAAACTAAAAAAAACTAAAAATTTAAAAAATAAAAATGTAGATTGTAATAAGGCTCAATAAATTTAAAACTAATGGAGAGAAACA
>NW_017279819.1:69560-69933 GCF_001594065.2 Cyphomyrmex costatus
ATCAATTTGTTAATGACTCAAAAAAGAACATGGCGGCCTGCCCTCAAAGAACTTCCGATGGATGAAACAAATAGTTGAAGTAAAAGTTATGAAAATAGTTTAGATTAAAAGCAGCCTATCAAGTATAACCATCATAGTTATCATGTATGTTGTTTGTCAGTTGGTTCTTTTAATCTAAAACAATTTCATAACTTCTATTTCAATTATTTATTCCATCCATCGAAAATCTTTTGAGAGCAGGCCGCCAAAATACACAAAAATGGAAACTTTACAAGAATTAGTTTTTAAAAAAAAAAAACTCCCGACTGCTGCCAAAAGTGAGTTACATTAACAAACTAAAAAACTAAAACTTAACAAACTAATAAAAAGAAAA
>NW_017279819.1:70979-74269 GCF_001594065.2 Cyphomyrmex costatus
CAAATGTTTGGGGATAGTTTTCAAAGGTTGAAATTTATTGGGTTTTCTATTTTGTGGTTAGGTAATCGTTTTAATTTAGGAAGGATCAAATTTTTGCGGTTAGTTTTCAAAGGTTTAAATTTGTTGGGTTTTTTAATTTGCGAAGTCTTGTTATAACAATCAAATAAGACTAAACATTGACCTTAAATATTACTAAATCATATTATTATTCCAAATGTCAGTGTACGCAATTTCAAAACATTGTCAAAAAATATAAATTATGTCGTGATAAATTATGAAAAATATAAAAATAAACTAAAATAAAAGAACCAATAAAACCGCGAAAACAGATGTAATCAAATTTTTTGTTTCATTTCATTAAGCATCGTTAAATAAACATTATGTAAGCCTTCAGTATCAGTGCGTTTATTTAGACCATTCTTTTGCATGTGTATATGTATGCATTCAGAAATTAAACGTCTGCCCAAATATTTCTCAGAATCAAGTACTTTTACATCTTCCCAGTTGAAATCATGTCCCGTTTTTAATCTATGTTCCGTTACAACAGATTGAGAATTAGTGTTATGGTTACCCAGCAAACATGACTTGGAACTGTTATATAATTTTTTTGTCATTTTACAGAGGTCTCTGTTTTATAACAATGAGACAGCTTTATAGCGTAAACGATATATTTTGATGTAAATATGATAATTTTGTTATATGTCTTCGTTATATATTTAGCATATAACATAGTTATGTAAATTAAACGTAATTATGTTACATCCATATACTATTCTATGAATGAGACATATCAAATACAAAATACATTTACATCACAAAGCTGTAACGGAAAAAGATATAAATTATACATATATTTTGGTTATTTCTGCAGGATGTATACTGTAGTCTGTAACAGTTATATCACTAAAATGATGAGATTGTACTTTCCTATAGAATTACATCACTACGATGTAACATAATTTCCATCACAAAGCCGTAACGGAAAAAGATATAAATTATACATACTTTGGTTACTTCTGCAGGATGTATACTGTAGTCTGTAACAGTTATATCACTAAAATGATGAGATTGTACTTTCCTATAGAATTACATCACTACGATGTAACATAATTTTCATCACAAAGCCGTAACGGAAAAAGATATAAATTATACATACTTTGGTTACTTCTGCAGGATGTATACTGTAGTCTGTAACAGTTATATCACTAAAATGATGAGATTTTACTTTCCTATAGAATTACATCACTACGATGTAACATAATTTCATAAATTATACGTCACTTTTTTACAATGTTTCAGCATGCAAATTTTACACTATTGCAGGTTTTGCACATTAAAAAAAGTAACTTAATTGTTGTATAAACAAATCAAGAGACAACAAATGTGATAATTTGGTAAGAAAATGATCGATTAGTTACTATTGCAAATTATTTCTCATTATTCGTTCATATAATCAAAATAATCAATATCGCAAATAAAGTCTATCTAAAAGATAGGTTAAGGTTCTATATAATTTGCTTATATTATATAGGATAGTTACCCTATTATAAGCGCAAAATATTCCTAGAATATACAAATATTATTAAAAAATTAAAGTAAGTTATTATAATATATATTTTGAGAATATTGTATAACATTTTTTTAATTTTATGATAGTATTCCATATGGATGTTATATGTACTTATATATAATATATATATCCTTGCACATGTATATTTGTCTTTAATATCCCTGAAATATTTTATTAAAATTTTTATTAACATTAATTATATTTTTATATTAGTGCAATTTGAATTTACAATTCAGTAATAAAAAGTATATCAGACTATGCTGAGTCAAAAAAAATAGGGCTCGTCACACGATGCATTTTTCGGTCGATTTTCAGATCGGTTTCCCGTCTCTTTAATACGATTTTCAATCCGCGCGTAATGTCGACCGGCATTTAAATTGCGCGCGGATTGATGAAATAAAAAGGACGGGAAACCGATCTAAAAATCGGCCGAAAAATGCATCGTGCCGAGCCCTGTATAAATATTAAATAAATAACAATTTCACACATCTGTGATGTCACGGTGACATGTTTTGCATTGCATAAATGTTACATATGCATTTCATCACAATACATGATTGTTATATATCAACCATGTCCCTATTTCGTATTTAGATCATATCACTGTTATGTCATAGTGACAAGATTCCATTGCATAAATGTTACATACGTTTTTCATATCAGTACATAATTATTATATATCAACCATATCGCCGTTTCGTATTAAAATCACATCACTGTTATAAAACTGCTGTAGATAAAATGGGACGACAAATTTGAGAACATTCTCCGCAAATTCACGTAACTTTTGATATAACTGTTACGAACCAAAAATTAAGATTATGTGAGTCACGTGTTTGTGATGTATTTATGTTTGCTGGGTAATATGCTTCCTGTACTCAGAGATTCTAGTTTTTAATCTACGTCCCGTTTACCCGACATACGATGCCTCACAAGTTTTACAAGAAATCTTATAAATTACATTTTTCTTTTTTTCTTTTGGAAGGATGTCTTTTTACGACCGACTGCTGCCAACCGAAGGTTGGCACAAAAAGGAGGAGTATGCGTTTCACCGAAGCGGATCGGTTGTGTCACCTAAGATCTCCGTAACTACAATATATATTCATATCAACTTTTGGCTACAGACTTCTTATTGACCAAGCTTGGTTTAAAGCATATAATTGCCATGAATTTCTTTTCTATAATAAAGAAGTATTTTTGATCAACATGCGATTCGATAGGTTATAAATCAATCCTAGTGGTATATATGTTCTCTGATTGGCTGTCGGATGAATCTAGAAACTAAATTGATTAACCAATGATTAATCAATAGGCAGGAAAGTTTAGTGACTTACAGTTACAGTCAACACACATCTAGTCTGTTCGTATTGTATGTGCTTATTTGTTTGCACTTTGTTTTGCTTTCTTAAGTGCAATCAGGATTTCGTGCAACACGAGCAGATCTATAGTTGGCGGATAATTAGAGGTATTAGAGGTTAAATCTTAGATCATATAGTATAGAAGGAGGATAGTCTCTTGAAAGTAAAGGCGAGTAGAGAGACAGAGAAAAATAGATTGAGATCATAGTTGGTAATGCGCATGACTGTAGGGAGAGAATGCGCGAGCAAGCGAATTACACACAGCTGTCAGCTGCAGTACATTTGATATATGAATTTAAGGTTAAGGTTAAACGGCTAAAAATTATTTTGCCAATAAACTCTACTCGTAGAACAGAACCAAA
>NW_017279819.1:76823-77508 GCF_001594065.2 Cyphomyrmex costatus
CAAAGAATGTCCTTCAGAATTGTCATACGTGTTCTTGGGTACTGAAAAAATATATTTCTAAGCCAAAAAAATAATGTTTTTCAATTAATTTGTGACTTCAGTAGATTGAAATTCCTTAAGTTCAATCTTAAAAATCTATCTTCTCTTACAATTCTCAATATTTTCTCATGGTAATTTTTTTATATGATCTTCTCAACATTTCGAATAATCTCTCGTATGCATTTGACAATATCTTTTACGATTGAAAAAATAAAATTTTTTTTTCAGTGAAAAATTCGAATTTTTTTTTATAACAATCTGGTATGTTTTTGACCTCAAAATTGACGAAGAATAAAAATACGAGCACCTTCAGTCATTAGAATTTCGAGGGGTCAAAATGAGACAGGTGCCTCCCCATAACAAACTAATAAAAAGAAAAATTTTTAAATTAACAGAAAATAAAAATTAGAAAATAAAAAACTAAAAAATTGTAAACTAATAAAAAACTAAAAATTATTTAAAAAGTCTGGTTTAAAAAGTTTAAAATAATTTAAAAAAATAGATTTAATTAATAACAATATACATAAGTCGTAGAAATCTAGTTTAAACAGTTTAAAATAAGGGTCGCAACACATAATAAAAAATATACATTAAATAAACCAGTTTAAAATAATAAATAAAGGTATAATTTTTCTAAAAATTTAAT
>NW_017279819.1:79152-83344 GCF_001594065.2 Cyphomyrmex costatus
ATTTTTGTGTAAATTTTTTTTATTTTTTGTTGTTTTAATAGTTATTTATGTTTTATGTCATTATTCAGTTTTTAGTTTTTTTTAGGTTTTTTGTTTTATTTTGTTTAGTTTTTTTATTTAGTTTTTTAGTTTTTTTTTTTAGATTTTTTAGTGTTTATATAGTTTCTTATAGTTTTTTGTTAATTTTTTAATTTTTTTAATTAGGTGATTGTCTTTGTTGAACCTTAATAAATTTATTTAATTTGTTAAGACTAGTGTATGCTAATTTGTTGTTAAATTGTTTTTTTATTCTAACGAAGTTTTCAGATATCCCTGGAACATATGGTACTAAAAACCATGGAGAAACAATTTCATTATCATTGGCAATTTTATTTTTTTCCCCGTTCATATTTTTAATGAGAAGTTTCAAACGAGCGTTAATTGTGTCAAAGATAAATTCCAATGGATAATCATTTTCGAGTAACAGATTTATAATATAACAAATATTTTTATGATGAAATCTTAGGTGAGATAATAAGAACGCTTTGTCGATTAATCCTATAATAACACTCTTTTTTTGGGAAAGAGGGTGTGACGATAAAAAGTTTAAGAACCGTCCAGATAACGTAGGTTTGTGATACCAGTCAAATTCTAAAAAATTATTATTTTTAATTATAGTAAGATCTAAGAAATTAATCTTATCACCACCTATTTCTAAGGTAAGTTGTAACCTATCATGAAGAGAGTTAAATGCCATCAATGTCTTATCAATCTCCGATCTCGAGATTGCCATCACTATGTCGTCCACATAGCGAAAGTAAAATTTAGGCTTAGAAGATATCTTATTCAATGCTAAGTTCTCTAAATCTCTCAACACGGGGTCAGCTATGATAGGAGACAAAGGTGATCCCATGGGGATACCGTAACTTTGTTTGTAAAAATTATTATTAAAACTAAAAAATGTTGAGTCCAACACTAGTCTCAGAGCCATTAAAAATTCATTTTTCGGAATACTAACTTTACCACCAATAAAGATCTATTTAGATTCTACACTTTCAATAGCTTTGTTTATGGGAATATTAGTAAATAAAGAGGTAGCATCTAAAGAAATCAAAACCATGTCGTCATCTAACCTAATTCCGTTTAACTTTTTTTTATCAAATCTACACTATTCTCAACATTATTTTCTGACTTTGGAACACTTTTTGATATCACATCATGCAAAAAGGTAGCCAAATCATACATAGGACTATCAATCGACGAAATAATTAATCTGAGAGGCACATTCTGTTTATGTATTTTAGGAAGAGCATAGGTTCTAGGTAAATTGCACTCACTACAAAATAATCTCTTATATTAATGTTGGTCAATATATGTTTTCTTTTTCCATCTTTGAAGCAATTCCTTTACGTTATTAGCAGGGTTGGGTAATGCTAAATTAAAAAGTTAAAAGTTAAGTTAAAAAGTTAATTTTAACTTAACTTTTAGTTACATTTTAGACTCCTAACTTTTTAACTTTATTTAGTTACATTTTATCAGTAACTAATAACTTTTTATTAATTTTTTTAAAGTTAAGTGTCAGACCCAATACGAGCCACACATAATCAAAGATACGAATTCCGGCCGGCTTGTAGCACGTGATCAGCGCCTTCGGTGGTACTGATCGCGTGTTGTAAGTATTATAGATATTCGCATCATTGGCTATGTGTTATTACGCCAGTCTGTTCTGTATTGATAAATGACGCTGTTGATGTCCTGCAAGTAGAGACTCTTTATTGTCCGCAAGCGGACACGAGTTTGCATCACTGGTTCTAACTTGAAGGACTTGCAGCTTGCAATAGCTTGTAGTCATTTGTAGTTTGCTGCTGCATTTATTCGGTTCTAATAATAAGAATATAAGTATTAAATCGCTTGTTATATTATAAAAAAACAACAAAAGTAAGGTGTTAATATTCGGTATAAACAAGCAACAATTTATCAGTTGACAAATTTATTATAAAAAATTCATAATTAAACACGAAACGTTTCGACGCATACTGCAGTCCTCTTCAGTCTCAAATACATAAAGATATCGAAATACATATAATAAATCAAATAATCTATGAGCTATAACACAGATGTCAAATGTTCTCTCTTGGTCAATTGTAAAATAAAGGAAAGAAAATTGTCAAATAAAGCTGTTTTCGCATCGTGATTCTATGGAATTATTAATAAAATTAGGATTTAAATAGAGGATAAATAAAACCAAACTAAACATGAAGGTATATCTAACTTACGTAAATTTCAGATGCCCATGTGCAACTTTCTTTTCTTCAATAAAATTATTATATTATTACAACAGAGATACATTGTGTGTAAAAGACAGTCGTCAGAAGAATAAAGGAAATTATGATTTTAGCAATTCGAAATGTCAAACTTATTTATTATTATGAGATATATCAAAACAAAATATTATATGCTTTGTCTAATTTTTTCGTGTCATTTTGGGCATTAATGCCATTCTTCTGTTCTTTGATATAAAGCATTACTGAAATCAATCTCTTGTTGTAATGAGACTCCACATCCATAATTTGAACATTATTTCAATCAAATGAATGTTTATATTGAATGCAATGTTCAGATATTACAGAATATTTCAATGGATCACCTCTCAAATTGCGCTTATGTTTCTTTACTCTTGTAATCAACTTTCTTTTAGTTTGTCCAACATAAGACGAACTGCAATCACTACAATTAATTTTATAAACTATATTATTCTTTTGTATAGTATCTGTATTGCCCTTATGCACTTTAATAATACTACTAAGTTTATTAATACTCCTCAGTCCTACTGTAAAAACTTCTTTATTTAAATTAGATGTAATGTAATTTGTGATATTTGGAATGAATGGTACAACAAAGAGTTTTTTATCAGGAAGGTCCATACAGTTACTATTATCAGTATGTGTGTGTGTGTGTGTGTGTGTGTGTGTGTGTGTGTGTGTGTGTGTGTGTGTGTGTTCCAATTAATTTAATTTTACAAATAAATTCAATTCTTCTTTGTATTGTACTAAAAATTAATTGTAGAGGATAATTATTATTTAATAACGTTACAATATGCAGAACTCAATATTCTTAGTATGAAATTCATAATTAGATAGTAATAATGCTCTATCAACCATGTTATATATGACACCAATCTTCTGTGATAAAGGATGATTTGGTAAATAAGATAAACATCTATCAGAAAACGTATCCTTATGATGCCAATCTATTTTTAATTTGTTGTTATCTGCTTTTATTGTTAAATCTAAATAATTCAAAGATCTATTATTTTCAATTTCTACCGTAAATTGAAGTCTATTATGAATGTTATTAAAAGTTTCTACGACTTTGTTCACCAAATCTCCAGGAACAGTCATGATAATGTCGTCAACATATCGAAAGTAAAATGAATTATTTAACCCGATAAATTTGTTCATTTAACTGACAATAATTCACACAAGACTAACGAAAAATGGTTTATTAATTTTTTCAACTGTGACTTTCCTCCTTCTGTATCCAATTTAATTCAATTGGGAGAGAAATTCTCCCTTCCGTCACATATTAATAAAAAAAGATCAACCAGAGAATTTATCAAAGATTTTGAAAATTATAATAAATGTCTCAACGACAAGTGTAAATCTAAACTAAGAATAGATATTATACCAAAATTAAATAAATTTACACATAAAATAACAATAAAAATGTTAATAGTATTAATAGGGAGTTGTGTCATATGTATAAAAAAACTATTGAATTTTGCAAAGATAATCCTAACCTTTGAAAACTAACAGCAAAAATTTGATCCTTCCTAAATTAAAACGATTACCTAACCACAAAATAGAAAACCCAATAAATTTCAACCTTTGAAAATTATCCCCAAAAATTTGAACTTTTCTAAATTAAAATGATTATCTAATAATGTAACATAATAATTTAAACCTTAATAATTTAAATGATATTATCTAATATAATATATGACCACGAAAAGTAACTGATATATTATACTGTGCCAGTTCAAAGTGAACATACATTATGTTATTTTCTATGTTATGTACCACGAAAAGTAAATGAAAACTACAAAAATTGAACCTATCAAAATTAAAACGATTACCTAATCACAAAATAAAAAACCCAATGAATATCATCCTTTGAAAATTGACCCCAAAAATTTGTACCATTCTAAATTAAA
>NW_017279819.1:85108-88411 GCF_001594065.2 Cyphomyrmex costatus
CATTGGTCTTCCAAGCAAGGCTTCCGCGGGAGAAACTTGATTCGGAACATTAGGATTTGGAGTTGACCTGTAATACTGCAAAAAAGTGCAGAGATGTTCCTTGACTTCTTTTCCCTCTGTCTCGCATTTTGAAAGTGCCCGTTTGAATGTATCTACGAAACGTTCTGCTTATCCATTAGAACTTGGATGAAACGGTGGAGTATGCAGATGATTGATTCCCTGTAAAAGACAAAAGTTTTGAAACTTTTCTGAAGTGAACTGAGTTCCATTATCTGAAACTAAACTTTCAGGGACACCAAATCTTGCAAAAATTTCTTGGAGAATATCAATAGTTCGCTGAGCTGTGATTGTTTGCGTTGGAACTATTTCAGGCCATTTTGAAAAGGCATCGACCAAAACAAAATAATATTCTCCATTTAACGGTCCTGCGAAATCTATGTGAACTCTTTGCCATGGTTTTTCAGGAAGAGACCAGCTTGATAATGGTACCTTGATAGGTGATTTCGCAGCGAGTGCGCAATTTCTGCAATTTCTGACAAATTCTTCTATTTGCTGATCTATCCTTGGCCAATATACGTACGAACGTGCTATGATTTTCATTCGCTCCATTCCAGGATGACCCTTATGCAATTGTTTGAGAATTTGTTGATGGAATTGTTGAGGAATTACAACTCTGTCGTTGAAAAGAAGACATTCCTGAATGACGGTTAGTGAGTTTCGACGGCGGAAAAATGGTTGTAAATCCGAATCATCTACATTCTGAGGCCATGAATTCGAAGTAAAGTTGATAACTTTTTGTATGATGTCATCCTCTTTAGTTGCTTCCTTGATTTGTTGAAATGTGATTGGAAAGGACTGAAGTGATTCATTGAGGACTGAGAATAAATCTGTTTCCATTTTGACAGAAGCGATTACAAAATCCTCTTCAGGACGTTGTTGATGACTGATTAGTCTTGATAAAACATCCGCATGTCCAAATTCTGTCGTCTTGATGTATTCGATTTTAAAATCGTAAGATAATAATTGAAGTGCCCATCGTTGAAGACGGTTGGCTGTATGCGACGGAATTCCTTTTTTGTTACCAAATATTTGAAGTAATGGTTTGTGATCCGTTTGAAGGATGAATTGTCTTCCGAAAATCATTCTATGAAATTTCGTGACTGCGAAAATGATTGCTAATGCCTCTTTTTCAATTTGACTGTATTTACGTTCTGCTTCTGTGAGACTCCTTGAGGCGTGACTGATTACCTTGATCGAATGATCTGGAAATCTATGAAGAATGCATGCTCCTAATCCTTCATTTGAAGCATCTGCTGCTACAATAATCTCATTCTGAGGATTGTAGTGAGTTAATAAGAGCTTTGAAGAAAGAATTCTCTTAAATTGATTAAAAGATTCTTGACATTTTGGAGACCAGTTCCATTTAGAATCCTTTTTTAAAAGATTATCCAAAGGACGTCTAAGAATGTGCATATTTGAAATGAAACGTGCATAATAATTGATTACTCCTAAAAACGAACGTAATGTAGTTAAATTATGTGGTTCAGGCATGTTTTTAATTGCTTCGACTTTTGTAGGATCTGGATGTAATCCTTGTCCATCGATGACATAACCCAGATAATTGATCTGTGTAGTAAAGAAACAACATTTCTCTATTTGCAGATGTAGACCATAATCCTTTATTCGCTCTAATAAATAAGTTAAGTTTTGATTATGCTCTTGAACTGTAGCTCCACCCACAACAATATCATCAATATAAGCAAAAACGTTTTCTAGTCCAGATATCATTGAATCCATGATTGATTGAAATTCACCTGGAGCTATGGTGACTCCGAAAGGTAAACGATTATAAACGTATAAACCTCTGTGAGTATTGATTGTTAGAAGATGCCTTGATTGCTCCTCTATTTCAATTTGAAGAAATGCGTCTGACAAATCTAGCTGGCTGAAATACTTACAGTTTGACAGTTGCGAAAATATTTCATCTGGTAATGGAAGTGGATAACGATTAGGTTCCAATGATTCGTTAAGTCCAGTTGAGAAATCCGGACAGATCCTAATCTTTCCATTTTTTTTTCTTACTACAACTATTGGAGTTGCCCAGTCTGAATACTTGATTGGTGAAATGATTCCATTTTGTTCCAGTCTTGTAAGCTCTGCGTCGACTAAAGGTAAAATTGCGTAAGCAACCGGTCTCTTAGGTCTGAAAATAGGTTTTGAATTATTTTTTAAATTCAGTTTGACTTTAGTCTTTGTGCAACGACCTAATTGAGAGGAAAAAACCTCTTTAAAATTTTCTTTAATGAAGGATATATCAAAGTGCGTCGAATCTGCTTGAGAATGGATCTTGGAACAGAAGCTATTGAGACTGCATTGCCATAAATCGAAAGCTGCGATCCAATCGAGACCCATGATGTTGAGATCCGAATTTGCTGTTACGAAACATCGTAGTTGTTTGATAACTCCGTTCAAGGTTACTTCACAATAAATTTCTTGATTGAAATTGATCTGATTTCCCGACGCGTCACGTGCAACATGAGACGTTGAACAACCTGTAGGCTTTCCCAACAAAGACCAAATCTTTTCTGATATAATGGTAATATCTGATCCCGTATCAAGTTGAAGTTTAATTGGTTGATTATTTATCGAAATATTCACAAATTTGCGAGTAAGATTTGAATTTACTTGATTGACCTTAATCGTCTTGACGTTTTGATTTGCCGTTTCGTTATTTGTTTTCGTTTTGACTCTCTGAGTTGAAGCGCAATATCCGTCTTTGTGACCGACAGTATTACATTTTTGACATTTATGATTTTTGAAAGTACAAAACTTAGAATAATGCAATTGTCCGCAAAACCAACACGGTGTTGAAGGTGTTGAATCTTTGTTAGGTAAAGAATTTTTGATTTGTTTCTTACCTTGCAGATTCCTTGATTTATTTGAGTTTGTCACCTGCGGTTTACGTTGTTTATCAGTTTTGACAATCGCTACGGCATTGGACTCTGTCGATTTTTGGTTTTGAATCACTGATGTGTCATGCTTGAGATTGATTAATCGCTGACATTCTCTTGTAAGATCGTCAATTGTAAGTGTATCTGACTTTATCGATTAAGTTGAGAAGTTTTGTTCGTATATCGGCTTCCGCAGACGATCTTAAAGCACATACAAAAATAAGGCATTTAAATTGATCGGCAGTAATTGTAGAAATTTTGAATTCCTCGCAACGTTTGTTTACTAGCGCTGCAAGTGAAACGAAATCTTGATTTGGTGATTTTGTCGTATTCATGCAATCATATCGCTGAT
>NW_017279819.1:91766-96382 GCF_001594065.2 Cyphomyrmex costatus
CGTGCAGTCAAAATGTCTCATGACAGTCGATTGGTTTAAATATCATACCAGTTAGCAGTCGGGAGTATTTAAAATAATTTTATTTAAAATATATACGTATTTAATGAGATGAGGGGTGCAGGGGAAAGCGGAGGCGATTCGAAAATCGGCCGAAAGTTACATACACTTTACGTATGTTCATTTTGTACTAGCAACTATAATTATTAATCAGTTACTTTTCATGGTAATATATTAATACTATTTAGCTCTTGATAATTCTGCGATAGTTTTAAATATGCGTCATATCGGTGAGCAGTCAGTAGAACTTAAAACAATAACATATTTAAATGATAACAGCACGGTTTATTATCGGTGAGCCGGGTGAGGGGGTGACGTGCGACTCGTGTCCGCCCTTGCACATCAAAACAATCCCCAAGGCTGCTTTCACTAACCGTGTAATATTAACGCGTCAATTTTACATATTTATTCTTTATTCGTCAAACGCAATCGCATATATAAAATAAAATTATTAAATAAATCTAAAACAGTTGCTTTTCATAGTAATATATTATGTGCGGTGCGGTGTTGTGAGAGAGACAGCGAAAGCTAGACGTAGACGATTCGAGGATCAACCGAAGGTTGCACTGTCCCCCTCACATCACCCCTCCGCGTGAAGTCAAAATGTCTCATAACAGTTGAATATTTAAATATCATAACAGTCAGCATTCGGAAGTTTTTAAAATAATTTTATTTAAAACATGTATTTCAAATATATGTATGGAGGGGCGAGTGGAGGAGGTCCGGTGGGTCGAAGATGGTAAAGTAGTGAGTGGAAGGTGAGAGAGGATGTCAAAAAGTTGTAATAACGAAAAAAGTGAAAATACGGCGAAAGAGAGGAGCGGCGGGGGGGGGGAATGGGGTCAGGGGAAGGGGCGGGGGGAGGATGTCCGGTGGGCCGAAGATGGTGGTGTTGCGAGTGAAAGGTGAGAGAGAATGTTAATAAGTTGTAATAACGAAAAAGAGTGAATTACGACGAAAAAGAGGGATGGCGGGGGGAGGTGGAGGGGCGAGTGGAGGAGGTCCGGTTGGTCGAAGATGTTAGAGGTGTGAGTGGAAGGTAAGAGAGGATGTTAAAATGTTGTAATAACGAAAGAATGTTAAATACAGCGAAAGAGGGGGTGGCAGGAGTCAGTTGGGGGGGAGGGGGAGGGGCGAGTGGAGAAGGTTCGTTGGACTAAAGATGGTGGAGGTGCGAGTGAAAGGTGAGAGAGGATGTTGAAAAGTTTAAAAATGCGGACAGAGAAGAAGAAGGAGAAGGAGAAGGAGAAGGAGATGGAGAAGGAGAAGGAGAAGGAGACGTTTCTTAATTTTTCATTAAAATCACCACTTTTCGACCGCTTATATCTCCATAACGGCTTGACCCATTAAAAATTTTTTTGGCTCAAATTACTCGTGGCGATGCCTCCTTTCAAGACATATAACGTTCGATTCAAAATTTTTTATATTTTAGTAATTATGCACCTCCTGAAAATGTACTTTGGTGGCTCGGGATAAGAGACTTGTAGCGTCTCGCAGTTTTTGAACATGGCCGCAGACGCTACCGCGTCTCCTGATATTATATATACTAGAGCGGATAAAGGAAATGTTACCGTAGCTTTAGACAGAAATAAATACATCCATAAAGTAGAAAATACATTAGAAGATACTAGTACCTATAAAATTATACAAAAAAATCCGATACATACAATTGAAAAGAAACTTAATAACTTAACCCATTAACGCCGGGAAACGATGATTTTGTTACTCTTTTTCCAGCCTCATTCTCTTAATAATTACAGACGATGAATTATAAGACAACTACATTTCTTACTAGTTTTGGGTGTGCTCTTTCAAAATCTGGCCTCAACATTTCATTTGATCGACCACAAAATTAAATATGGCGGATTTTATATGAAAAAATAGGAAAAAATGAACGATTCTTTTTTTCTTTATTTTTTTTTCACTTTGAAACCGTAGGAAAATTCGATGTTTTTCTCCATCATCGGTGAAGAAATTAGTTGCACTTTAACGGAAAATTTTTTAAAATTATGATTTTTATCATTTTATTAACAAAATGGCGGTTTGATCTCTTCGCTAGGAATAGTAAATTTTTGTAAATGGCCCAACAAGATACCAAGCGATGGATTTATGTGAAATTTCGATATTTGGAAGTTTCTGAGCTCGCTGAATACAAATTTAACATCTTTGGCATAAAGTTTTAGTTGGCAGTTGACACAGACGGCAAATATATTTTGAATGAGTTCCCATATTTAGGGAAAGATGAAACTCGACCTACTAATCAGTCCCTTTCGGAGAGCATAGTTTTTGCGCTTATTAATCCTTTTCTCGGCAAAGGAAGAAATATAACTTGCGATAATTTTTTCACATCAGTCAGCTTGTCCAAAAAATTGAGAATAAAAAATACTAGTCTTGTTGAAACAGTTAACCGATCTAGAAGAGAGATTCCACTCAATGTAAAGAAATCCAAAGTTCCGCTTTATCAATCGAGCATACTAAAACACAACGATATGTTGCACATACCGTGGCGAGGTACAGTCGAAGTCCCGGAGGTAGACAGTGATAACACTCAGCACACTTTATATTTTAATACCTTTTATTAATAACAATGTTTTACAATTATGTGACTCGAAGTCACTGGCGTAGCCTGTAACTTGGCTATCGGTTTCGTTGTTATCTTATTATAAGTTGGTTAGCAGGTTGATATTATGACGTGACACTATGTTAACGTACTCGCGCACTGATACTCGACTTCTGCCTCTGGCTTCAGTCGGGTGGTATTTATTTACATGCTTCTGCTGAGCTAGTCAGCTGATTTGGAATGCGGTCGGTGACTGACCGATCGCATGTGGCAATTCCTTTTTGAAGTTGCTATGCTTAATTCTGCTTAAACTTACTAAAAGATATTTGGAAATTGTTCTACTTAAATGGAATTTCTACTTATTGTTGCTTAAACAGATAAGTTCGGAAATCGTTCCGCTTTGCTAATGCTTAAACTGCTAGATTGCGTTTTTGGTAATTGGAATCGCGTTGCAATCGCGATGTCGTACGCAATCGCTTTAATATATGTAAATGTTTTATTTTATATTTTAATATTTTATTTTAATATTTGTTGTGGGTATAACAGATATTACACTTACTGTGTACCAAGAAAAGGTTTCGAAAAATGTTTTCTTGCTCAGCACGATATACACAGATGTAGACATTGATCAAGGCCAGAAAAAACTTTCGGAAACAGTACGTTTTTACAATAAAACTAAATTTGGAGTCGATATAGCCGAATAGATGGCACGTCAATATTCTACGAAAGCGGCTTGTAGGCGATGGTCCATGCAAGCTTTTTATAACATTCTTGATTTGGCATCAATCAATGCATGGATTCTTTACAAAGAAACAACAAATAAACGGATCAGTAGAAGAGATTATATCCTTCAATTAGCTGAGGACCTTCGTGAGGAATATTTTAATACCAGGAATCGAAACAGAGCGATTTTCAACAAAGATAACATTCTTATTGAGAAGGAAAATAAAAAACGTCGACAGTGTCAAATTAGAAGATGCAACGGCAATAAAACTCTTGATAAATGTCATGTCTGCAACAAATTTGTGTGTGGCAAATGTACAGGAAATGTCATGAAAGTATGCATTACTTGTAACGAAAAATCCAATGCATAATACTACTAATAAGTTCATTTATGAAAAGTTTCTGTTTGCACGTTAAAATATTTTATAACATATTAGAAAATAATAGATCAATCGTTTTTGTATTATTGTTATAAACATAAAGATACATATCGTTCTTAAAATATATCATATTGCATATACATTGAAACCGATTTCTTTAATTAAATAATTTTTATATCGCACGAACATATTCTTTGCATTAGCGTTTAAAATGACCGCTTTAGAAGTAGTAGGAAGTAAAAAATTCTGGTAGTTCTAGTGTTAGTCAGTTCTACTCCATAGAATTAAGTCCGTGTCAGTTGTCCGAAGCGATAACCCGAGTCAACTGTCCGGTCAGTACTAGTTCATCAGTTGCGATCATGGTGGAAGTATTACATGGTGTACTCAGATTGCAAGCGTCTCTCTCTAAAATTTGCGCTCTCTGTCATTTCTCTGCTTCTTATTCCGCAGGACTGCCAACTGAGAAAAAATTACGTATTTCACTTTGTGTACGTTCCACTTAACGTTCGCAACGCTCGCGAGAATCATTTTGTCCTTCTTGTAATCGAATATTAAGTAAGGATGAGATGATACACGCGATCGTTGCGAACATTAAGTGGAATGAACCCTTTTGTAGACTCTAATAAGCGATTTCTACTGGGAAAACTAGTGCAACACTGATGCACACTAAGTGCAATGGAATGCAAATCAATTTACATGTTTTTAGTATTAATAAATAATTTAATCATTTTAATTAGATATTCTTTGTTATCACGATAACCTTATAATGTTAAAAGAATAAAATTATTTATTAACACTGAAAATATGTGAATTGATTTGCATTTAATTGCACTTCTGTCATCGTTGCATGTACATACATAATGAAAATATTATAAATTAAAATTAACAATAAATAT
>NW_017279819.1:96481-105803 GCF_001594065.2 Cyphomyrmex costatus
TCATTAGTTAAAAATAAATATAAAGTTTAATAAAATTTAAAACAGACGTTTCGACCTTTATTAGGTCATTATCAATGTTAAAAAATCGCAAGAATCGTTAACGATGTACAGAATATAATATTAAAAAACGAATACATGTGTAAAAATATTATAAAATACGAAAAATATGTATATAAATTTTGTGATGTGGGTATTTAATCTCACTCGCTATTGAAGACTTAATCATCTCGGCGCAAATTGGCAAGAGTCCGACAAAAAGCAATCATTAAATAATGTAAATTTTGAAAAAGCTCCACATTTCTTGTAAAATTGTATAAAAATACAATTATGATTAATATATAATTAGAACAATGCGAAGAGAGACCCATTTCAAGATGTTGACAATAAACAATTTAAAATCAGAAGAGGTCGAAACGTCTGTTTTAAATTTTATTAAACTTTATATTTATTTTTAACTAATGACATCTTATATTTACTAAGACCTTTATAATTTAACGAATGTTGGCTCGTAGCCCTGTTGTTTTAATTATTTTTTAAATTTATTGAGCCTTGTTATTAACATATATTTTTATTTACGCGGGCGAAATAATAATAAATGTGAATTAAATTAATTAATGGGCAATTGAGAGCTAAAAATAAACACGGTCATTCATACGTGTAATTAATAAATGTATTTAATTAAAGACGATCTCTGAAATTATTTTAAGTTGAAAATGTTTATTAGGATAAGTTCCTGAAGGTTGATCAAATCTATGTTCTTCTCGCTCTACAATGCGACAAGAAATCAACTGCGCTCATTGTAAAGAGAATTAATAAAAGTGTATAATATAGTGTATAAAATATGAAAATTAATATTTAATGCTTTTTACAACAATAATGTACAATAATAGTTTAATGTCTTTAATTTTTTAATTTCTTTAAACAAAACTGCACAAATCACACGTTTCTAAAAACGCGTGGACTCGGTGGACTTGAGTCAGAGCAAAGCCGTGAGTGAACAGATGTCGATAGACATCACGGTAGAAAAGGACACCCACTAGTACGTGTGACAAAGATGCGACTAAATTCAGGTTCAGTAACTCTTCGACGTTAAATATTGTTGGCAGACGTGCGGAACCTGAAGCAGTTTGCTGCGAAAAGGGGCGTGGTTTAGCCGATCTGAGCACACCATGTAATCCTTCCACCATGGTTGCGATTAACCGGTTGAAATCAGTTGTCCGAGGTAACAGCCCGAGTCAACTGACTGAGATCTCCGTACATAAAATCTGTGCACCAAGACCATCAGCGGCTGTGCGCCTCCGTGACCATCGCAAGGACCGGAAGTTCCGTGACCATTTCAAAGACCGGAAGTTCCGCCTTCACCTCAAGGACCGGAAGTTCCGTCACTGCAACAGCCTTGTAAGGGACAGAGAATTTTCGCCGCTCCGACCAGCAAGTAAGACCAATTTTTTTGCCCCCTTACCTCTTTTACCTTCCTTTTTAGGGGAATATACGTACACAATTGTATGCACGTAATCCCCAACCATAATTTCTTTTTCACGCGGCACTGCCTTAATTTCTAGTGCGAACTCGCGTTCCCCCAAGGGAGTCTCGCCCAAGAGGCCCCCTCGCTAAAAACCGCCGGAGTCCACGGCTCCGTCAGCCAGCTCTCGCTACGCTGCCTTCCTCTGCTCAGCTCGCCACCGATAATCACACCGCGATCACACATTACACAGAACCATCATACTCTCCCGTCCCTCTCCTCGATTTCCCCCTTGATCTCACCACGTTTCCATTCCTAACCCCCCCTCGATTCTCCCTCAATTTCCCCTCTTGGCATTTCCCATGAACGAGCGGTTCCCTCCCATCTCCCTTGACGATATTCCCACTCCCCCTCTCCTTCTTGAATCTAATTTACCTCCCCCCAATACCTCCTCCTCTTCCTACTCCTCCTCCTCACAAATCCTTTTCCCTCCAGTAGAGTCCTAGGGTGCGTTCCAAGTTACGCATGTAGCGCGTAGACTGCATAGAAGATCGTTCCGAGTTAACTATTGCGCGCTTCGAAAGCGCTTTGAGAGTACTTGAATTCCCCAGATTGTACTAACCGTACTGAATTCTTAGCACCCCACCCAGCGCATTGACTGCTTCTCTTTCGACTTGAGGCAGTTGATGCGTCTAATGCGTTCATACGGTCTATGCCCATGATTTTTTTAATTCGGAACGAGCAACAAGTACCGGACAACATAACAGTAAACGGACGAATATTTGCGATTTGCAATGGAACAGCGATTACAGCAATTGCATGAATTCCCGGTCTTATTAGAAGATAAAAATGAAATATTAACTTCATTTTTAAATGAAGAGGATATGGCGAAAGCAAGCCAAGATAAAATTAATGGCATTATTTTACTCTGATTTATTTAATGTATAGATTAGACGTTACATTAATTAGGAATTACACGATCGACGTAATCTATAATTTTTTTAACTCCAATTTGTTTTCACGTGATTTATCTACCATTAATAGTGTAACGATGCATCCCCCATCGTTCTGGCTAACACCACCCAGCCGAACGCCGCTGCATCGCTGATTGCGATGCAGTGATGAGGGCGCATAGCGCCCGATAAAATAGCAAACATAATTCGCAGGTACAAAGCGGCAGTAACGGCCGCGTAACACCGAACACCGCCGATCGAGACCGAAGTAGAGCGATCGCCGCGGATTCCCACTTCTTGGGACTCAGACCCGAACACCGCAAAGTACGAGAAAACGCGAGCGAAAGCGAAAAACCACGAACGCGGCATTTTCGTTCGTATAAAAATGCCGCGTTACGAGAAAAGAGGTGATTCCTGTCCCGACCTGCTCCAGACAACGAATCCCGAAATCCTCAAAAGCCTACACGACACCGAGAAAACGGGCCAGAGCGTACTCTAGCTCCGTCGAGAGTTCTCGACAGGTCTCCAGTCAGGCATCCTAGTGCACCGAACGGCAAGAACCGAGGGGCAGAGTGTGCTCTGCCTCTGCCGAGCGTTCTCGGCAGCCGTCTCGGTGCAACGTGCAACAACCACTGCATCACGCACCGCGATCGACCAGCAGTCGCCCGGGGTGGAGAGTTCTCCACCTCTGCCGAGCGTTCTCGGCCGCTGGTCATCGCCCGTCTTAGCGCATCTACGCGAATCCGCGATAACGCCCGAACAACCACGCGTCGCGAATTACAGACTGCCGTATTGACAGTTCTAAATATAAGCCAGGCACAGCTGATCAGCCTCGCTAGCCGAGACCGCGAGGAAGAAAAAGGGAGCATAGTGAGCCGTCCGTTTTTTGCTGCGACCCGTCATAATATCGTCTCGAGCAACACCGCTCACTCGCTCTCACTTGCTCCCTCAGATTCGGAACTTTCATTGGAAAATCATTTTTCTTTAAAGTGTTAACGAAGAAATTATAATTATTGGAAATTGTTTATTGACGTCTTGTATAGCGTCCATCTTGAACTCGCATAGAATGCATAGGAAATCGTTCCGAATAACTAAAGCTCTTCATGCGCATTGACTAAACGGAACGATTTCAAAGCGTTACGCACCAGTAATGCAGTATACGCGCTTCATGCGTAACTCGGAACGCTCCCCTATAGATATCAGAGAAGCGCAAACGGCTTAAGTCAGTATCACAAAATTACGAAAAACAGTATTAAAAATGGCGTCGTTTGCAGACGAACTATGAAATCCACCAATCGTCTATTAGTCGGCCATTTTTAATACCAATGAATGAATGTCATGATTGGCTGACAGTCATCAGCCAATCAGGACGCGGAACATCGGTTGCGCTTCTCTGATATCTAGGATCCTACCCTCCAGAGCAGGTAACCGTGGTGTACCTTCCTGGAGTGAACGGGCACCTCTTTCTTAGTTCCCTTGAGCATCCTTCGCTCCTGTTCTTGCCGTCGTAATCCTCCCTAACTCCTCCCCCGCTCCCTTTCCTCTCACTCGAACAGTATACACACTCACCCACACACATATTATATTTTTATTATTTTGTATCTATTTACGTTTAATTTCTAATGTTCCTTTTTTTTTATAATTAATAAATATTTAAGATTAATCGTTTAATGTGAAACCGCTTAATTTTTACTTAACTCCTTACTCGTATTCTTCCCGTTAACCTCATAGATCGCACAGGTCCATTCCCAGGTCATAGGGATTAAGTTCCCTGACATAAAATTTAAAGAATCGACGTTCGTGCTGCTTAGGGAAAAGGGCGTCATAGTGTCTCTTTCGGGACACTGACCCACTTTCCGGAGCATTTAAAGGTACGTTCGACTCGCAGGACACTCCACGGTGTGTACCTGCGAGAGTCCGAATTCGGTTGCGCTCCTCCGTTGCCCCCTTCCGAAATTTGGAGATCGAGCGTGACCGAATCTCGGGTAAAGTTTGTTACGCCCTTCCGCAGCTCCTCCCGGAATCGGAGCTTGCACGTAACAATGCATATTACTAGAATTACACACACTATATTAATCAAAGATTTCAAAGATAGTATCTAAACTATACAGAGTATGGGGAACAGGTGCAAAAATCTTGAAAAATTTCGATACATACTGTCGCGTCCGGGTGACAGTATTTTCAACGTTCTAACCATTACTTTTACTTCTAACACTATGTTACAATTGAAAAGGCGCGTGAGGTGGAGCCTTAACTCTGGATGTATATACATATTTATATATAATATGTATGCGTAATGTATTCTATTTCGCGAGGTCAACCAGAAATTGATACGGAAATGGTCGAGAGAAGGAGAGTTATGTTCTTGGAGAAATAGGAATTTTCCTGAAAAAAGGGAGAGATAGAGAATCATGTTTAACATTAGTTAACACTAGTTTAACATTATTAGTTGCACATAGAGTGAGCGCATTACACTGAGAGAATAAGGGGAGGCTGAGACGTTTAGAAAAAGAGAGAGGCAATCGTATTTAAGCGCACATAGAGGAAGCGCATTACACTGAGAGGATAAAGGGAGAGGATAAGGGTAGTGGTTGCTTACCATGTCCAAGCTCTGATGTAAATCTTATTGTTAATTTAGAATGATTTAATACGAGATTGTTGTAATTAATATTTTATTGTAAGAATTAAATGTACAAAGGATAATTTCACAATGATTACTAATATAGAAATAATTATTAGCGGTGAATTATACTACCTTGAATCGCGCCTATACGACCGATCCAGTGAGTTACTTGTAATATCAAAGCTCTGGAATTATCGGCGAATGCCAGAGAAGAATATACGCGAAATCCTATTAAGGATCGCCTTATACAACAGTCAAGGGATGACGTCTAGTGGCAAAGGAAATATTGCTATCATGTGAATGCTCGTGGCGAGCATTATTCTGAAATTTTCGACTATTATAATTGCCAATTATATGTATGTTCTTAGTCACAATCTTCGTATTAGTATTAAGGGTGCTCTTCGGAGCCGCCACCATCGCTATGGTACCATTGCCCGCGCTCAGAATGCATCTGCATGCATGCTTTCGCATTCAGAGTTTTTATGCCCGTGTTTCAGCGTATGCGGCATCGCGGCTGCTTCTAGCTGCGCACGTTACATATCAATATAATTGTTCTTAATTATATATAGAGACATTAATATTGGTAGCGTAACTCGTAATTTCCTGCTAAATGTTTATTGTTATAATTAGAGCCCGGATTTTCCGCCGACGGACGTACCAATTCGAGTCGATCGTAACACGTTTCTATTCCCACTACTATTCGTTATGCCCGAAGCCGTTGCGTGGAGCACCGATAGGGGGTAACGCGACGGCGTCCGTCGTTCCCCATCATCGATACTACGCCGCGCGTCGCAGCCTGGAGCGAAGTGAAAGTGGAGAGAGCTAGCTACAATGAGTGCTTCCCAATTGATGACACAAATCGACACAAGTGTCGTTCTATCTTTGTCAATCACTAAATATCAAGAAAGATAGAACGATACTTGTGTCGACTTGTGTCATCAATTGGAAAGCACCCAATTAGAGATACTATAACAAAGATTCGACAATGCGTTAACGATTTCTGATTGGCTCCCGTCGCTTGGGGTATAACCGGAAGTGTGAGAGAGAAAGATATACTCAGGGACCGTCTCAGCACGGCCCGAACAGTGGCAGCCGCCTTCACTTCTGAGGAGAGCGATAGAAGACCACTGATCAAGACGGAAAGCTTCGGCCGTCTAATTTGGAAAAGCGCGCCAGACCTTCGAAGGATACGCGACCCACAGGACTCGCTGTGATTAGTCGCGAGGTCGCGTGGCTGCGACAAGCCAATTAGAATAGGAAGCGGCCCGATAGGAGAGGGGCCAACGGCCTGCGTGGATCCGCGGAAGCTCCCGATTGCCACTTGTGCGGTAATCGAGCATGTGAGGAGGACGCAGAATCTCCGTAGCCTAACGAGGACCTATTAAGAGAATCTCTGGACGCTGAACCTGCGTTGCTGTTGCCGAGAGATTGAAGGAAAAGCGAGGAGGATCGACGAGGATCGTATCGTGGTGAGGCGAGCGTCATATAATTTGTGTAAAACCACCGATCGTGGTATGTGGAATGCGTCTTGAGTGGATCTCGCGCTAGGCTCTATTGCGTATTAACGTTGCCGATATCGGATCGGTCGCCTGAAGGCGTGTAGAGTAATCGTTGCCGGGGACACATGCCATCCGCTCCGACGCTAAGATTTGAGAATGCTTAATTACTGTAGTTGCTCGCCCTTATTCCCGCCAAGTCACTTTTGTATTTGTTAGTTACTGAGAATTCTTTAAAGTCGAGACTGGCGTTACTACGCGTTATAGAATCGTTGTCGGCTATCGTCACATCGTATGTTACGATTATTCCGCGAAGTAATTTCTTGTCAACGCAGTAAAGTTTAAGCTTGTTCGCATATTCCTATCGCCAAATTATTGTCGAATTTACTTCTTGTTGCCGACGGAGAGTAAGAGATCCATTGTTATTGCACGGCGAACTAGAGCGCGGAAGGTCAAACTGTAACGTCGTTATTTGCCATCATTGTACAGTCTTTGAAAAATATATTGATTTCTCTATATTGTTTTCCTTAATTATTGTGCATTTATTTCAGCCTTTCTATTGTTCTCCGACAATTTTCCCGCTTACCGCGAACCACTCCCCTCTGCCAATTCCGTTGGCTGAGCTAGTTGTTTAGTTCGTCGCGAGAATCCGCGTAATCTATAATTTCTTGTCCGAGAAAATCATTTATCTAAAGATTTGTGCGAAAAGTGGCACGCTCTCTCGTGCCTGGCGCCCAACGAATTTTTGATAGCGACTAAGATCTTTGCTGAACAAGGTAACTTGTTAACTTTTGTAACATCTCGAATCACGCGAGAATTATTGATGAACCGCACTATTGCTCCAGTAAGTATTGTGAATATCAAATAAGAGCTTTCGCATAATTGGATTTCTTTTGGAGGATGCGACGAAGTTGTGCCGGCACTCACAAGTACGGTTACAATACATACATAATAATAATATATAATTCCTTAATAATCTCAATTTATATTACCTAACCTTACGTGGGAAAACTAATAAAATAGTTAGTAAGCCTTTTTTTAATATATTTTATTTAATATTCATTATTCACATTCCTAAATGAAAAACATCAAACTTTAAATAAAACTTCAAACTTTAAATAAAATATTGTACATATCGTATTCTTGCATTTATTCCACAATCAAAATAAACCGCCATCAAAAACGTCATATCGATATCCGGTTTTACCCCACAATGGCTCGTTGTCGAATCTTTATTATAGTATCTCTAGCTATAATCAACGCGATTTCAGAACTTTAATTCGGGTTCTAGTTATAATTAACAATTTCGCAGGAAAAAGTACTTATTCATATATATGTGTATCGTGACGTGATATTTTTTATTAGTCACTTTAACGGAATTTACGAGGAGACCCTCTAGGCTCGAAGGGCGAGGGCACAAGCGAGTGTGCCAAACTTATATTTTTTGTATAAGATACGTTAGTTACTTTTCAGACACTTTTACAGCGATTTGAAGTCATATTTGGACGTGAACGGTGGTTGCATTAGGTTTGTGTATTTTTGCCACCTTACTCACTGAAGGAAGAAAGAATTCGTACCGAAGAAGCGGATAGTAACCTGAGAGGATCCAAATTGCGTCATCGAGGAGCGTGGTACACGCAGGTCATATTATTCTGTAACAGTTGTTAATTTTGCTATCATTTGGTGGTTACCACACCTTTATTGCAGATGCCTCGGAGAGAGACGTAATAATGGAATGGATTGGCTCTGGCCGGACATTAGCCAAAGCACCAAGTTCCATGGAGATCGCTGAAAGACCGCCGATTGAGAAGAAAGCCTTTTCCGTCTATTTTGAAATGCGCGCCAGATAGCCAAAGGATACGTGACCCGCAGGACTCTCTGTGATTTGTCGCGAGGTCGCGTAGTCGCGATAAGCCAATTAGAGCCGGATGCGGCCCTATAGGAGAGGGGTCTTGCGTGGATCCGCGAAAGCTTCCGATCGTCACTTGTGCGATGCCAAGCCATAGACGGTTTACGACATCGCCACTAATGCCATCGGTTGGCGGCCTGGCACAACAGGTAGCACTCACACAAGCACGAGCTCGTGTACGTGTGACCTGATAGCAGAAGCGCGTTGATCACCGCGCTGTCCTTGTCTCTTTAATCGATCGTCCTTGTTTGCCTTCGGCGCGCTGAGACCGAACTAGACAGCGAGAAAATCTGAGAAAGAGAGAGAGAGAGAGAGAGAGAGAGAGAGAGAGAGAGGGGAGGGGGAGGGAATCCTTCTCGCTGACTCACTGTTACGTCATTCAGCCGTAATTTCTCCGAATCAAGTGTCAAACGACCGAAATGTTTTTTCAGGCGATCGGCGCATATCAACTAAATCAAGAACCATATAGAACATTTTATATATGTATCAGGAGACGCGGTAGTGTATCCTGCCATGTTCAAAAACTGAGAGACGCTACAAGTCTCTTATCCCGGCCACCAAATTTGTGGGAGGTGCATAACTACTAAAATATAAAAAATTTTGAATCAAACATTATGTATGTCCTGAAAGGCCGCATCATCACAAGTAATTTGAGCCAAAAAAATGTTAAATCGGTCAAGCCATTCTGGAGATATAAGCGGTCGAAAAGTGGTGATTTTAATGAAAAATTAAGAAACGTCTCCTTTTTCTCCTTCTTCTTCTTCTTCTCTGTTCGGATTCAAAATTTTTGAAACCGCAATTTAAACTTTTCAACATCCTCTCTCACCTTTCACTCGTACCTCCACCATTTTCGACCCATCAGACCTCCTCCACTCGCCC
>NW_017279819.1:106186-111325 GCF_001594065.2 Cyphomyrmex costatus
GGCCTTCTATTTCGCCGTATTTCATACAACTTTTTAACATCCTCTCTCACCTTTCACTTGCACCACTACCATCTGCGGCCCACCGGAGCTCTTCCACCTGCCCTTCCCCCTCCCCTACCACCCAACCCCACCACCCCTTTCTTTCGCCGTAATTCACTTTTTCTCGTTATTACAATTTTTTATCATTCTCTCTCACCTTTCCCTTGCACCTCCACCATCTTCGACCTACCGGACCTTAAAATATTAATTAAAATAAGAACCCGACTGCTGACTGGTACGACGAATATTTAAACAGAAAAATTTTAAAAAATTATCATATTTAATTGTAAAAAACTTTATTTTAAAAAATTTGTTTTAAATGAAGGTAATAAAGAAAATCTATGCGTTAATATTAGACGATTAGTGAAAACAATCTAGGGGATTGTTTTGATGTGGAAGGGCGGATGCGCGCGAGTTTCATATCCCCCCTCACCCGGCTCACCGATAAACCCAGCATTCATCTTTTAAATACATTTTGGCCTGGTTTACATCGTGCACTTGATACGCGTACTAACTAGTTACTTTCTATTAAATTATCTTAATTTCAGCAATGTATTTAAAGAATGATGTATAAAATTGATACAATACGAATCAAAATGTTTAACTAAATACGTTTATTGTGTATACATTTACATATATCGCTGAAATTAAGATAATTTAATAGAAAGTAACCAGTTAATACGCGTATCAAGTGCACGACGTTAATCAGGCCATTAAATAAAATTATTGTTTTAAATACTTCCGACTGCAAACCGATATGACGTATATTTAAAACCATCGCAGTACTATCACGAGTTAAATTGTAATATACAGGGAATGGAAGTAACTCGTTACTTGTAACGAAGTTACAGTTACAAGTTACTTTTTTGGTAACTTTACTGGTAACTCCGTTACTTTCTTTTTTTGGTGACTGTAACGGTAACGAGTTACATTTTTTGGGTAACGGTAACGAAATTTACAGTTACTTTTGTCGTTACTTTGCACACGATTGAACACGGTTCGATTGGATACATGCTATTTATAGCGCTTATCAATAAGACTTGAAAGCCCTTAGACATTCGGCCGTTATGATTCAGTAATTATTTTACACTTCTATCTTCTATGTAATACATAGGACATACAAATATTTCAGTTTGCTGCATATTTTACAGGTTTTAGAATTACAAAATTGTGTTTAAAAAAAATTAAAAAATAAATTAAATAATAGTAAAATGAGAAGGGCTATGAACCCAAAAGCGAAACAGTTTAAAAGACGATGACAATAAGTGTCGAAACGTCGTTTGTTTTTATCTTGTTTTATCTATGTATTGTTCTAATATATATTTATACATTTAATTACATTGTCATCGTCGTTCTTATCGGAAATAAACTGTTTCATTATTGGCTCGTAACCCTTCTCATTTTACTTTTATTTAATTTATTATTTGAGCCATTCTACATTGTTTTTTTTTTTTTTTTAAATAAAACTATATATTTGTCAGTATTACATAAAAAAAAAAAATACAAAAGTACATTTTTAAATTGATTTTAACAAAGTAACGGGAAAGTAACGAAAAGTTATTTTTCAAGTAACGGTAACTGTAACGAGTTACTTTTAAAAAGTGATAACTGTAACTGTAACTTGTTACATTTTTTACTCGGTAACGAGTAACTGTAACTAGTTATTTTTAAAAAGTAACGTTCCATTCCCTGGTAATATATTACCACGAAAAGTAACTGATTATTAATTATTAAAGTTGCCAATACAAAGTGAACATACGTAAAGTGTATTCGACTGTCATGGGACATTTCGTGGAGTGGTGAGGGGAACAATGCAACATTTGTTTGATTTTTGAATCGCCTCCGTCAAGCTTTCGCTGTCCCTCTCACAACACCGCACCGCACATAGTATATTACCACGAAAAGTAACTGATTTACATTTATTTAATAATTTTGAAATATAATTACTGCGAAAAGTAACTGTTTTACATTTATTTAATAACTTTGTTTTATAATATGTAGAGACCCTCTAATAAGAGTTGCGAAATAATGTCAATAAGGTTAGGTCGGCGATACCATTTTTCAGCAAAAATCGGAAGTAGCGATTATAGTACATTGTATAACAGTAGGGGAAAGTTGTTTATTGTGGGGACGGACGCGACGGCACGAGCGAAGCGAGTACATACACGCGCCTGTGTCGACCTATAAACAAATATGCCCCCACTGTTACACATAGAATTTTGTTTTTGTGTAGGGCACGTTACGTGCACGCGTGAAAAGAAATATAATACTACTGCACGTACGAGCACCATCGCAGTTTCAATGAAAAGACTATGACTGTGATATATTAACACCCAATACATGTGAATCTAAATACAGTTATCATAAATTACATTATTATATTTTTTATATTAATACTGTATTTCATAAAATTATATTTTCTAAAATGACTGGTTGTTCTGCGCCAGACTGCAATAATTCTGTAAAAAAGGGTTATATTATGAAAGTTATTCCTCGTAATCCTGAAGAAAGAGCAAAATGGGCAGCGAATGTAGGTCGACTTAGTGACGCCAAAAAGACCATAAAAAGTGCCCATTTTTTAGCAATCGAAATTCGGATTGACTATAGTGCCGAAAGTTGAGTTATGGTGACATAAAATCAGGAAAAAAATTTCAAGTTGAGACGACAATTCCTTCTCGAGTAAATAGGAGGTCAAATATGTCAAATTATAGCGTTTTCTAGTATCACCTGTATGGAGTATTTTTGAATGACAAGCCACATCGAGGATACCATACTTTTTAAATAGATTATTTTTTTAAACTTGTGAAATTGTGTGCGTGCGTGCGTGCGTGCGTGCGTGCGTGCGTGCGTGCGTGCGTGCGTGCGTGCGTGCGTGCGTGCGTGCGTGCGTGCGTGCGTGCGTGCGTGCGTGCGTGCGTGCGTGCGTGCGTGCGTGCGTGCGTGCGTGCGTGCGTGCGTGCGTGCGTGCGTGCGTGCGTGCGTGCGTGCGTGCGTGCGTGCGTGCGTGCGTGCGTGCGTGTGTGTGCGTGCGTGCGTGTGCGTGTGTGTGTGGGGGAGGGGGGGGGGGTGGATGAGTGTGTGTTTGTGTGCGCGCGTTTGTTCGTTGAATGATACGTATTTTTTTTTTTGCAACAGAGCAAATATTATTGTAGATTAAGCGTAGTCAGAGCTGACATATCAGAAATCAATTTTTATGTTTAGTAGATTGGTGTGATACACATATTATTCCCGTAATTCATCTATGATTTCAAAGTAAATATGTATACAGGTGATAGTAACAAATGCCGCGATTTGACATATTTGACCCCCTATTTACTCGAGAAGGAATTGTCGTCTCAAATTGAAATTTTTTTCTTGTTTTTATCTCACCATAACTTAACTTTTGGCACTATAATCAATCCGAATTTCGATTGCTAAAAAATGGGCACATTTTGGCGTCACTCTTTGACGCCATGACTATTTCCGGTTTTTGCTGAAAAATGTCAGCACCAATCAAAATTGAAAACGTTATTTCGCTCTGATTAGAGGGTCTCTAATAATATGCAATCGCGTTAACGATAAAAAAATAAATATGTTGTTAAAAAACTGACGTGTCAATATTAAACGGTTAGTGAAAGCAGCATTTCGGATTGCTTTAATGCGAAAGGGCGAATACGAGTCGCACGTCCCCCCCTCGCCAGACTCACCGATAAACCGTGCAGTCATCATTTAAATACATATTAAATAAAATTATTATTTTAAATACTACACCGACTGCTGACCGATATGTCGTATATTTAAAACTATCGCAGTACTATCACGAGTTAAATTGTTAATATATTACACGAAAAGTAACTAATTATTAATTAAAGTTGCCAGTACAAAGTGAACATACGTAAAGTGTACGTAACTTTTGGCCGATTTTCGAATCGCCTCCGCTTTCCGCTGTACCCCCCACTTCATATTAAATACAAATATACATATTTGAAATATACATTTTAAATAATAAAATTATTTTAAATACTCCCCCCCGACTGTTGACTGGTATAAGAAACATAATATAAGCTATGAAAATTTATTTAAAATAAAAATTATCATTTTTGTAAAACATCTGTTTTAAATAACTTAGTTTTTTAAAAATGGATGTGGTAAAGAACGTTTAATTCTTTACAGATATACTATTAGAATATATACGTCTATAATACACTAGTCAACAAAAAATAGGGAACACTTTCAAACACGCTAAAAATTGGGCAATCTTCAGAACACCGTAACTCGGTGAAAAATCATCGCAAAAAAAAAATTAAAAAAGCATTTTAAAGGGTGAAATGTCTACTTTCGAAATCTATAATTGAAATTTCAATATGACGGATATTTTACGGAGTTTTATGAACACAAATGGATATCCGTCAAATCCAAAAATTTTTCACGAATTTTACAAAGGTGTATGACGTGAATTAAAAATTACCCGAAAATGCGATTCGAAGCAATCGAAAGAGTGAATCTTTACCTTCAATTTTTTTTTTTACTGAACGTTGTACGATTTTTTTTCACCGAGTTATTGAACGTTGAAGCAAAAGTGATCACTTTTGCTTCAACGTTCAATAACTCGGTGAAAAAAAATCGTACAACGTTCAGTAAAAAGCAAATTGAAGGTAAAGATTCACTCTTTCGAATGCTGTAAACGGCAAATTTGTGATTTTTACTCCACGCCATAGACCTTTCTGAAATTTGTACAAAATTATACGTATTTTTTAGATTTGACAGATATCCATTGTGACGTGACATTTTTCAGTCACCCAGAAAAACGGCATAACGCGAGATCCTGGGTCCTTCAGGGTCAACGGGCGAGTGCACAAGCGAATGTGCGACATTATTATTTAATTTTATTTCATTTTTGCGATTATTGTATTATTTAATTGATATTCTCTTTGTGCGATTGTTGTATTATTTTTCTTTTTTTCTTCTTGTCGCTATTTAGTTAAGTTTTAGTTAATATTAAGACGATCCTGAGCTCGGATTTTGCCGGTAATTCACGATCAGAGCCGGTGGCTGCGCTGTATTCTTGTGTTCGGCCGCCTCACCTATCGCTAGAAGAGAGAAGACGTCGCCTCCCACGAG
>NW_017279819.1:113665-120250 GCF_001594065.2 Cyphomyrmex costatus
CCTTATCTCTGACACACACACACACGCACGCACACACGCACACAGACACACACACATGATGTGCAAATTCCGACCGACAACCTCCACGTGGTGCACATTGGGTTACGCTAATGTCGGCGGTAACTGTTATTTTTCAGAAAATGACAAGAGCACTTCGAAAATCCCGATCAAAAAAAGACATCACATAATGATCATTTAACTTCAAGATAGAGTAACTTCGTCAAAAATGATCATAATGAGATTTTTAAAAAAGCATTTTAAAGATGAAATCTCTACTTTCGAAATCGGTAATTGGTATTTTAATTGGACTGATTTTTGATGGAGTTATACGGATATCTGTCAAATCTAAAAAATACGTATAATTTTGTACAAATTTCAGAAAGGTCTATGGCGTGGAGTAAAAATTACACAAATTTGCTGTTTACAGCATTCGAAAGAGTGAATCTTTACCTTTAATTTGTTTTTTTACTGAACGTTGTACGATTTTTTTTCACCGAGTTATTGAACGTTGAAGCAAAAGTGATCACTTTCGAAATTTTTTGTTAGATTTGAAATTCCAGATAATTTTTTACAAATTGATCCAGAACTTTGGAATCAAAATGAATATTACCAACTTGGTACAAACTTCTTGAAACATTTAAAAGTAGTTAATGATGTTGCAGAACGGGGCGTTCATTTATTTACTGAATATAATGGAATTTTAACGAAGAATGAAGACCAAAAACAGTTTATAGCGCAGGTTATAACCGAACATCGAAAAGTTTATACAGATTCCAAAAAAGAAACAATTATAAAGCCATTTTAAATGCAAATGATTTAAATATTTGTCGAAATAAGTTAAAGAAATAAAAATTATCAGTTTCGGTGGATCATATCTAATTTTGATTGATGTATTACTTTTGTACATAGATTTATCAAACACTTGCAGAGATTTTCCTAATCCGTCGAAAAAGGTTCTTCCAAAAAAGGTAACTATACGCAATTACAAATTATTATGATATTTTGAGCTTTTCTTATTTTTTTGCGTAATTAATTTTCAGTTCTAAATGGAATTATTCGATCAGATATTTATCATTTTGGTTGATTCTGGAGTTTTTGCACTTGGAAAGCATACAAAAAAAGATATTGCACTTGGTATATTTTTAGATTGATTGTATAAAAAATGCCAGTCAAAAAATTTTAAAAAATGCGAAAAATAGTAAAAAAATAGTAAATGAGGGCTCTTAGGGCGCGGTAAAAAGCGAAGATAAAAATCTGAAAAAATTCAGGGTTTCGTTTTGAATTATTTGAAGCCGATTTAGGGGTATCCGAGAAGAATTTATTTTTTAAGGACCACCCTAATATATATATATATATATATTAGATTAGTTCATATTTTAGATTTATATATATATATATATTAGGGTGGTCCTTAAAAAATAAATTTTTAGTAATATATATATATACAATAATATTTCTATATGTAATAATACCTTTATTTTAAAACTAATAAGAGAACAGGGCTACGATGCCATAGATTCATTAAGATCTTTAATTTTATTTATTCTAATATACCTTTATCTTATATCAGGGTGATTCAAAATGAACATAATGTCCTTGAAATGTCATATTCCTGACTTAATTCTAAGACGATTTTTCCTTTGCCAAAATGTTGTCAGAAGATTAGTTTCTGAATTATAACAAGAAATAGTTAGCGAATGACTGAGCGCGTAGAGAAGGTAGCCAGAGGCGGCGCAACTCGCTGTCCGACGCAGGTGGTACGGGGTTCCTCGCTGCGATTAGATAATCACTACATACGTATGAGCATATGCAATCGCATCATTCCCAGTCGCATACACACACCACACACGCATACACACACCACGCACGCACGCACAAAATTACCTTGTAAAAATTCGATGATTTCACGATGTAGTAAAAGAGAAAAACTTCCTTTTCGGTGGATCACGTGCAGCTCCAAACAAATGTTTATGTTAATTAAACTTCCATTGCTCTTATAAATTTAATTTAGGTATTACACGTTTTCACTGACACAGAATGCACACAGACCGAATAATTAATTAGCAAATAATTATTTCTTTATAATCATTTCTTTAAAAACATATCACTTCGCATGTTCACACGCACGCTCGATTTACATACAAACTATTCATTTACTGAAGAAAACGAGAACTTTACTACTGCATCTCCATCAATTAAGTCCATTTTATTTTCGATGGTACATAATTATTAATCATTGCCAATTAGTCATTCAGTGACCGAAAATCACTCGAAAAAAGAAACACATGCCGCGTTTACTCGACGATAGTTTGCAATTGACTGATTTTAACAGCGATAATCTGTTAGTTAATTACAATGCATCACTGTCGATTAATTATTCGTGAACTGAAAATCACTCGAAGAAAGAAGCATACGATTACACAACGCGTTTACTCAACGACAGCAAGCACTAGTCGAATGACTTTAATACCGAATTTATTAGTTAATTATTAATTACAGTCGATTAATCACACACACATTTGTTACATAAAAAATCACTCAAAGAAAGGAATACACATGATTAACACAACGCTAATACGACACTTGTCGACTCGACGAAGTAGACGATCGATTTTATAGGTTATGTTTATACTATCACGGTCGAAAAAAACACGAGGTCTGTTCTTTATTCCTGCACTAATGAACTGGTGCACACGGTGCAATAAATTGAACCTAAAGACGCGTGATTATGTAATTCAAATCTCACTCAGACCGCAGCAAATTCGAAATAGAGTGCACTGCACTCACGTGTTACAAATACCACGACGCATAATTAATTGACTAATATTTCAAAAAAATTATGTTTTAAAGCATTCGTAGCACCAAGTGAACTAGCTACAGTTAGCTAAAAAAAATCAACTTTATGCGACATTACATATAATGTAAGAAATATTGACCTGTTTCGAAAAAAATCAATATCAGAATATTTTATATTATGTTGTATGATATTGATTTTGCTTCCAAACAAATTAATGCTTCTTACATTTCATGTAATCATAGTGTTGCGCCAGTGGCGGACATAATTATAAATTTTTTCCAAAGCAGTTAATATTTTTTGCATTTCTCTTCCTATCTTGATCTTTTCTACGTAAGAGAGATATTCCTGTAAAAAGTATTGGTCGCCCTAAAAAGGATGGATTATGTGGCATTCTGTGTCAGTGGAAACCTGTGATACCTAAATTAAATTTATAAGAGCAATGGAAGTTTAATTAATATAAACATTTGTTTGGAGCTGCACGTGATCCATCAAAAAGAAAGTTTTTCTCTTTTACTGCAACGTGAAATCATCAAATTTTTACAAGGTAATTTTGTGTGTGTGCGTGCAAGCATGCGTGTGTGTGTGTGTGTGCGTGGGAATGGGAATGCGATTACATATGCTCATACGTATTGTGACGTGACACTTTGTGTCCGTCACTCGCGAGTGCATTGGCACGGAGATCTTGTGTCCTCTAAACTCGAAGGGCGAGGGCACAAACGAGCGTGCCAAATTTATATCTTGTTTTTGTTTCGTTTTGTATATTCTTTTATATAAAATATTTAGTAATTTCAGATTTTTAAAGAACGATTATTAGTCACATTAGAGCGTGATCGGTGGTTATCTTAGATTCGTGTAATGTTGCCGCCTCACTCACGGAAGGAAGAAAGAAGACGTCGTGGAGGAAGCAAGAAACCACCGAAGAAGATCCCGATTGTGTCCTCGAGGAGCGCGGTACACGCAGGTCGTATTGTTTCGTAACCTTTGATAATTTTGATATTATTTGGTGATTGTCGCACCTTTATTGCAGACGCCTCGGAGAGAGACATACTCAGGGACCGTCTCAGCACGGCCCGAACAGTGGCAGCCGCCTCCACTTCTGAGGAGAGCGATAGAAGACCACTGATCAAGACGGAAAGCTTCGGCCAGCTAATTTGGAAAAGCGCGCCAAAGATTCAAAGGATACGCGACCGCAGGACTCGCTGTGATTAGTCGCGGGGTTGCGCGACAGCAACAAGCCAATTAGAATAAAGAGCGGCCCGATAAGAGAGGGGCCTAGCGGCCTGCGTTGTAACGTTGATAAGGTATGTGATTGTACTGGATTACACAGTTTGTTAGATATCGCTCGAGTTCCTTCGGTGGCCGGAGGTTACCAAAACTGTCGAAATATATGACACGAATCCCCCTTTTTGCGTACGCTACCCAATGCGTACCGGGTCCCTCAGCGTTGTCTAGATTCACGATACCGCTCTCGTTTCGACGTACTCCTTCCACCGGTAATGTCGTACGCATAATGATACCTCTGAAATACGGAATGCGCATACGTTTTGCAAGTTGTAGCAGTTGCACGTTGGTAGTTACACCCGTTGGTATTTTTAACGTCTTATCGACGTTTTTTTTTTCCTCTTTACTACTCCTCGTCCACGCTTGTAGGGAGCGAGATAAACACCGTGACCTTCCATGACGCGATTATGACGTTGCATTTCTTCCAGCTGACGATCCGCTGCTCTGCTATCATTTACAGCCTTGGCGACTCCCGCCGCTCCACCGACCAACGACCCGAGGACGCCCAGCAGCGGAAGAACAGGCAGGATACCGCCGCGTTTCGCTATCGGAAATATCCTCTTACTCTTTCGCTTCTTTGTTTTCAGGCCCATACCCATCTTGGTTTTAGCCTTCATAGCCGCCCAAACAGCTGTGGCGGCGGCTCTCTCTGTGAGAGACGAATTTCTCGCGGTAATGCGTTTCCGCGCCTTTTCAGCGAGTATATTATCAGCCGTGTGCCGTTCAGTGAGACCGTTGTTGTGCGAATACGCTACATCGTGTTCGCGACACGCCGTGTCCAATGGATTAATCCCTCTGTCGCCTCTAGCTAATCGTTTCTCCAAACGCGTCCCCGGTCCACAAAACTGGTAACCGGGAATGTGCAGTTCGAAAGGAAGCGAACTCTTATCGCTTAAACTTATCATTTTATTTAACAAACCTCTGCCTCTCGACGGCATTCGCTACAATTCTTTGTCAACGGTGCTGGACCGTCGACATGCGTTTGATGACTCGGCAAATTGTAATGCTTCAGACACCGACGGTGTCGTTGTACCTCCGAATCGGCTCGTATATGCTCAGGTAGTCTATCCCACAGCAGATCTATACAATTCTCAAACTCTCGCAGTAAAACAATTTTCAGTATATATTTCAATTCTTTGGAGGTTAAATCATTCGACACGATGAGAAACATTTTGATTACTGAGCGATTACGCTCTACGTAGCTCTATGAATAGGCCCGCTCGCGACATCTTTTCCAGTTTCTTGTGTAACGCGAAAATATGCGGTTCGTGTACCAGTCGCAGTCTATCAAAGTGACGAATCTCGACGGTAAAGTGCAAACCAATAAAGAGATGCGCAAGCATGGCAAGGTGCTGCCGAGTTCTATTCGCGCAATCATTTACGACCCGTCGAATTGCGGCAAGACGAATGTACTGATAAGTTTGTTGGAGAGCCCAAACGGTGTACGCTTCAAAAACGTATCAGGAGACGCGGTAGCGTCTCCGGCAATGTTCAAAAACTGCGAGACGCTACAAGTCTCTTATCCCGAGGCACCAAAGTCCATTTTTGGGAGGTGCATAATTACTAAAATATAAAAAATTTTGAATCGAACGTTATATGTCTTGAAAGGCAGCATCGCCACGAGTAATTTGAGCCAAAAAAATTTTAAATCGGTCAAGCCGTTATAGAGATATAAGCGGTCGAAAAGTGGTGATTTTAATGAAAAATTAAGAAACGTCTCCTTCTCCTTCTCCTTCTCCATCTCCTTCTCCTTCTCCTTCTTCTTCTCTGTCCGCATTTTTAAACTTTACAACATCCTCTCTCACCTTTCACTCGCACCTCCACCATTTTTGGTCCAACGAACCTTCTCCACTCGCCCCTCCCCCTCCCCCCCAACTGACTCCCATCCCCTCTTTTGCTGTATTTCACATTCTTTCGTTATTACAACATTTTAACATCCTCTCTTACCTTCCACTCACACCTCTAACATCTTCGACCCACCGGACCTCCTCCACTCGCCCCTCCATACATATATTTGAAATACATGTGTTAAATAAAATTATTTTAAAAACTTCCGAATGCTGACTGGTATGATATTTAAAACTGTTATGAGACATTTTGACTGCACGCGGAGCGGTGGGGGGGGGGGGGGCAGGGCAACTTTCGGTTGATTTTCGAATCATTTGCTTCTAGCTTTCGCTGTCCCCCTTCCCACACTGCATCGTGCACGGATCAATGCCATTCGGTCGTCATTGGGCATTTGGACTGCACGCGGAGGGGTGATGTGAGGGGGACAGTGCAACCTTCGGTTGATTCTCGAATCGTCTACGTCTAGCTTTCGCTGTCTCTCTCACAACACCGCACCGCACATAATGAGCAGGCCGCTATGTTCCTTTTTGAGTCATTAACAAATTGATACTCTGAAATTACAAGCAATTATTTTTTATTGTACGGTCTAGTATAAATTTCAAATTAAATCTCAATAACCAACTTTTATATTTTGTGCACTAAGAATAACATATTGCAGT
>NW_017279819.1:120377-123914 GCF_001594065.2 Cyphomyrmex costatus
ATTTTTTACTCGGTAACGAGTAACTGTAACTAGTTATTTTTAAAAACTAACTTTCCATTCCCTGAATTTATATTAGATAATATCATTTAAAGTAATAAAGGTTTAAATTATTATGTTACATTATTAAATAATTATTTTAATTTAGAAAGGTTCAAATTTTTGGGGTTAAAGTTTTTGTAGTTTTCATTTACTTTTCGTAGTACATAACATAGAAAATAACATAATGTATGTTCACTTTGAACTGGCACATTTAGTAATATATCAGTTACTTTCGTGGTCATATATTATGTTAGATAATATCATTTAAATTATTAAAATTTAAATTATTACGTTACATTACTAGATTATCATTTTAATTTAGAAAAGTTCAAATTTTTGGGGATAATTTTCAAAGGTTGAAATTTATTGGGTTTTCTATTTTGTGGTTAGGTAATCGTTTTAATTTAGGAAGGATCAAATTTTTGCGGTTAGTTTTCAAAGGTTTAAATTTGTTGGGTTTTTTAATTTGCGAGGATCTATTTTTGAACATGGCTTGACCTTTTCATTTTAATGATATGTTAGGATACGTTTATTCGAAACCTCTGCAACAACCAAAGTATCGATATCTCGAAAATTTAATGGCACCGATCGAAGAAATAAACTATTTTACATTCTCCAATAACAGCGAGATCATTCCACCGAGCGAGGCGCTTCCGAATTCAATCTTTATCTTTGATGACGTGGCATGTGACAAGCAAGACGCGATAAGAGATTGTTTTGCAATGGGTCGCCACGCGAACGTTGACTGCTACTATCTCTGTCAGACTTTTGCAAAGATACCGAAGCATTTTATACGTGACAATGCAAATCTGTTGATTCTGTTTAAGCAAGATGGAACCAACCTGAAACGCGTGTACAACGATCATGTCAATACCGACATGCTATACGAAGATTTCTGCGATTTGTGTCGTAAATGTTGGCAGCAAAAGTATGGCTTTCTCGTAATTGATAAGGACAGTGCGCTTGCTAACGGACGATACAGAAAAGGATTTAATAACTTTGCGGTACCGTGAAGCGATCAGTTGTCATCGATACGCTGACTGTGCAACATGGATAGCGACAAAGATCACGAGAAGATAGCCATGGAGATTGCGAAAACGGTCGATTCAATTCGTAAAAAGTATCGCGCTCTAAAGACTGGAAAATGGAGGAGGAGAGACACTTTAGACCTATTACCGAACCGTTGAAACAAATTGTTGAAGACACTGTTGAATCGTCCAAGGATCCTATCAACATTGAAACATTCTTTTCGGAGAAAGACGAGGAACCGAAACCGAAGCGAAAACGACCGAACGATTCGTACGATAGTCCTATACAGGCTTCCACACCTGTGAAATCAGCGTTGAATAGATCGAAAACTGTACCATCCACTTTGAACGAAATGTCTGAAATAACAGGATCGCGCGAGTTATCGTACGACCACGCTCCATCCGTCGAAGAAGTATTCGAGATTGCCAATGAACCGCTCGTAACATCCATCCGACATCTGCTTCAAACATCCGAGGGGCAAGAAAAACTGCATGCAAACTATGGTCCTTTGGGACAGAAATATCTGAAAGCGGTCTTAAGCGGTAAGAAAGCTGTCAACATAGACGTCGTGTATGGAGTATACTTTAGCGATGAGGGAACGATGCTCGGTGACAAACGTATCACCTTGAACAAAAACGATGACATAATTATAGATTGACAAGGATACGATGGAACACTGGGACTGTACGAATTGATCTTTATGAAATTTCCCAACGAAAGTATATGCACTGATGACGACGTACAGACATACAAGAGCATTCTGTTGATCACAAATGCTTATCGGCGTGGTCATAACGCTGGTAATCAAGTATTGGGTAACAAGGGACACAAGTAGAAGAACATCATCGCACCATTGGTGTTGGGTAAAAAGGTTGGGACCGGTATAAAGAAAAAACTCGATTTACCGTGCGCCATGTCATTAACCGACAACAGGATTGATTACGTACACTGGGACGATCCCAACGAAGTTGTAGACCGTCTTCGATTGCTCGAAGCATCGCGTCAAGCAGGTCACAACGGCCACGATAATGAGATTCTATCGATTATCGAAGAACTTCGCGAAGCCGGACTGATTATAAATTGATCGCGATCTATACACATCGATCAGTTGACATCGAAATGTCGATCAACAAGTTTGGACTGTCGCTCGGAGGAGGAAGCGAATCGCACTATCAGTGGTGTGGATCGTTCAGAAATTACGTACGCGATAACGCTCTTTGTCGAGTTGTAGCCGACTTTGACGCAAGGTCGCGTAAGATTCGACGTTTAGCGCTACCGGTGGATGATACTGACGCAGCCATCAAACGATACATGCAGCAGAGTGTTCAAGATTTGAAAGATCGTCTTGATGAAATCGAAAGACGGATAACATCATTCCTGATTAACGTGCAAATTATATTAAATTAATTTGAAAAAAAGATTCGAGAATCGAAGAATGTCTGAGAAACGATCGCTGGTTGAAGAATTACACGCTCCAACGAGAAGAAATTTTTCGCGAAGACGCGTCATAGTACACGGATACGATGACCTATGGCAAGCGGATGTAGTCGAGATGCGTCCGTATACACGCTTCAACAGAGGTTACCACTACATTCTCACTGTCATCGACGTGCTGAGTAAGCATGCATGGGCCATGCCGCTCAAAGCCAAGAGCGGGAACGAGGTGACGCGGGCAATTGCAAAGATAATTCGAGACGACCGAAGATGTCCGAAAAATTTGTAGACTGACAAAGGAAAAGAATTTTACAACTCACAAGGAGATGGCACGAATTGCGAAATACCATTTGGAATATAACCTATACCATTCGAAAGGTGGGGTTGAGAGTGTAAAAAGTGTAAAAGGATTTGAGTGCATGGGTCCTCGTTTAAGAGAAATTTGCATGTAAAGTTGCGCAATCGGTTGCTGCACTGTAAGTACTGTGAATAAGTAAGGATAAAGCAAGAAGTGCGGTGGCCGAGAGGGCTGAGGCGCACGGTACTACTTTTACATCTGACCAAGAGAGTTCGAGACCACGCAGTATTAATTTTTTTTTTCATCAGAAAACGTCATTTTATATATTTATTTACGTCTATTTATTTATAAAATTCGAACTGCCGTATAGTAAATTAAGATTTACTTTACTAAAACATTGAAAACACAAATGAGCGTACGTCACGAACATTTTATAAAATAATATTTCGTTTTATATTTATTTTTTTATTCATCATTATCGTTATTATGTACGACTCATTTATGTTTTCAAAGTTTTAATATAAATTTTAATTTACAATATTATACGGCAATGTTCGAATTTTATAAATAAATAAACGTAAATAAATATATAAAATGACGTTTTCTGATGAAAAAAAAATTAATACTGCGTGGTCTCGAACTCTCTTGGTCAGATGTAAAAGTAGTACCGTGCGCCTCAGGCCTCTCGGCCACCGCACTTCTTGCTTTATCCCTACTTATTCACAGTACTTACAGCG
>NW_017279819.1:126285-127554 GCF_001594065.2 Cyphomyrmex costatus
CTATCAGTATCGGTATACATAATTTTGCATTTATCGTGAAACAGCGGTGCCATATATTCGTGGTGAAACTCGTACAAACACGTTTTCGATATATCGAGGATGCACATACCCACGTATATCGGTTTGTCGAACTTCACCTGGAGTTTACGCAGCTCTATCGCGATCAGATTCTCCGAGAAAACGCTACGACTGTGAAAGTTGGGTTTCACGATCATTGCTTCGACACCGTGTCTGCCTTCCCATTTTGTTACTAATTTTACATCAATGCGATCGCGCACATTCTCCATCGTTTTACCAAATACCGCGTTATTCATAAGTTTGTGTAAATTTTTCTAAAAATCATTCTTTGCCAAAGTTCTAAATTTTGTATTTAATTTTATGTAATCGCGAAGCCATGGAGATTGCGTGAATTGCAGTATACGGTGAATCTTTGCGGAGGCCGTGACGAGTACACTACTGCAGGTTGCGATAATGGATCACGTAACGCTGCTTATCGCATAACGTCGCGAGGAGCTTGTCATCGCGCTTGCCGGGTGGTTTCTCTCGCGTTGGACAGAACGGTAGGTCAGTGTGCGCGTCGTGGAGATGTTGTGGGTACTCAATGTCAACCTCGAGAATATAGCCTGTAGGTGAATCTAGCGGGATGGTCGAAAAGTCGAAATTTTGCACGTCGTCGACCCATCGAAAATCAGCGTATGGCAATGGTTGACACATTGCCCAGCCGCTAGCCGTAGAGATTGTTGACGTCATAGTACATTAGGTATGATGATGGTTTTGATGAGTCGTACGACGACATTTATTTGTTGTTGGCTCGCGCGTACCTATTTGAGCACTGACTCAGACCGCGTATACCGCGCTCGACAAACATGACCATGTCGATGTCTGTGAGCAGTTCAAATTTTACACCCGTATGCTTCAACATGGCATCCCATGTGAAGCCAGGTAGGGTATAATAATACGCGGGGTCGAGCCCGTAACTCGCAATGCAGCTATCGCGGAAATTTTCAAATATTTCAGCCAACAACAATACACCCGTTTTTAGATACAGGTCGCTATATTCACCGAGCGTTTGGATGGAGAACCGCTGCCACACGTTGACGGCGTGCGCGTAATTGCTCTCGGATACCGTGGCGTCCGTCAATGAACTGTAAAACTAATCGCGAGGCCGCAAGCACGATTCATTCAATTTTTCACTGCAATCAATGTATTCGTACGGAAAGACACCCTTTCGTGTTAAAAGATTAAAATTTTCTTCCGATAAATGAGAAA
>NW_017279819.1:132333-138205 GCF_001594065.2 Cyphomyrmex costatus
TGCGGATATGATGATGTTCGATATGTATGACTTTCAGCGGGATGTAGAGCGGCAACCACCGACCATGCGAAACAAGCATTGTCTATCGAACGCACGTTAATCACCGCTTTCTTATTTTTAATTTCCTCCGAGAGTTTAATGCGACATCCCGCGCGCAGAGGATTCAGTTTATTCGCATTCACTGTTAAATTTAGTATACGCAATAACGCCCATCCACTATCGCGTTCTTGAAACTCTTCGAGCGATGCCAGGATTGGCTCGACAACGCGTGACACGTACCACTCGCGCTGATCGGTGCATCGATATATTTCATAGTTCCTGGTTGCGATGCTCTTGTTCGCGCGTTTATCGCCAGCTACGAATTCACCATTAAATACTGTATTTATCTTTATAGAGTCATATTTCTGTAAAACACACTGTACACGCTCGAGCACAATTTCACTCGCGTCTTCGAGAAATCGGCGGGGGTCGATGTGATTAGAGTTTATCACCGCGCCCGTTAAAATACGGCTTTCGAACGCCGTTTCTATCTCGCGCCATCGGAGTCCATATCCGGCGCCCACGTACACGAATCGTCCGCGCACTGAATCTTTCAAACTCTCGAGCCGCGCGATACTTGCGATCACTGATTGTCTATTACCGATCGATAATCGCGGGCGTTTGATCCGACTCTGTTCTTCCAGAGATTCGATGAATTCGTCGCATCGCTGTTCCCACGCGACGTACTCTTCTCTGGTATTCAGCTGTGCTGCTTGCTCTATCAAATCTAGCTCCATATCGCTTGATTGACTAATGACACGATGCATCTAAATCTTTGTGTTTTATATCAATCTATTTGGCAACAATGCATCTCTTAACTGTTAAATGTGCAATTTGACAACGTCGCATTTGTATCAAATTACATTACTGCTCTCATCACCGGACGTGACTTTTTGCATAAAACCTTAAACAGAACTTGCGAACGTTGCATTTTTTAATATCGAATTACACTAATGATTTCATCACCGTACGTTTCTAAAAATCTGTATTGTGTAAAATTTTTTCTTAGCAGCTGCATATTTGCAAACGCTACATTTTTGCAAACGCTGCATTTTTTAAAAAAATCGTTGGAGTGGGATACAGTTTAAAAGCGGTTCGTGCAACGTTACTGCATCAGTTACTCAAACGATTTCAATCAGCATGGATTCTCACGTTCAGCATGAACTGTAAGTATTTCACATATATCTATGTAAAAATTATATTAATATAAATAGTATGGCTCAATAAATTAAAATAATATGTGTAGAAGGGCTACGAGCCAAGAAACAAATAATAAAATATTTTTAATAATTTTGAAAAACCATTTTATATAAGAACAAGAATTAAAAGTAACAACAGAAAAACGCAAACAGAAGTAAGACTAATAATTAAAATATAAACAATTAAAATATAAACAATAAAATATGGGACTAATGATTAAAATATAAACAATAAAATATATAACAGACGTTTCGACCTCTCTTAGGTCATTTTCAATGTTTAAAACGTGTAAATTATTTTAGAACATTATGCATTACATATAAAATTTTTCAAAAAAGAAAAAGCTGAAATGCGAGATAGTAGCATTTTTTGCGATGTTTTACTTCACAAATTAATGTCGTTGTTGCGAGTATTAACATAATTGTGTAAGAGTTACAAACTTTAATATAAAGATGTCGAGCTTTTAATAAGTCCATGAATAATCCTCTATTTTTCATCATTGTCAGGTAGTTCTTCAACATAGTAAGTCTCATGGATAGTATGTCAATAAGAAAGTCATTTTCATGAACAGAAATGGTGAAATCGTAATGCAGAACTACAATTGTACAATATAAAATAATAGAAGTTATGTTACACAATACAAATCCAGAAACCACATCAATTCACATTCGTTCGAACATATAAATACCTATTTTATATGAAAACGACTTCCAAATCAGCAATCGATGTTGAAATATTTTTAACCGTCAGTATAATGTTAGAGTGAATTAAAACAAATTAAATTAGTTATAGAAAACTTTGAACAACGATATGGAACCGATGTTGTCAACTAGAGACGATATAAACTAATGATGACTTTCAGAAAAACACATCAGAGAAAGAAAATTGTAAAATGAGATAGACTGTTGTAGGAGAGGAAGAAAAGAAGGAGAAGGGGAAATTATGAAGGAGAAAGAGATTGTATTATTTGAGAATAGGTATCTGGCAAATTTATAGTATCATTTTGTCTATTTATGCCATGTTTCTGCTTTTTAATGTGGATCATTTCAGATATTAGTCTTTTATTATAAGAAGTTTCATTATCCAAAATTTTTACTTCATTCCATTTGAAATTGTGACTCAAACTTGTGCGATGGTCGGATATAACAGATGGAGAACCAGTTCTTTTATTAATGTCTGAAATATGTTCATTTATTCTAGTATTTAATTTTCGTTTTGTTTGACCAACGTAGCTTGCATCACAATTGTCACAAGAGATTTTATATACAACATTTTGATTAGATAATAACTCTAGTTGATCTTTGCCTCTCTTTATAAAACTTTTGAGTGTATTAGGTATAGAATAAGCTAGTTTGCAGGTGAATTTGCTTGTAATAGGTAAAAAACTTTCAGAAATAGATTTTACATATGGTACTGAGAAAAACTTATCTTTGGTATTATTGTTATGTAAAAAGTTATTATTATGTATATAAGATTTTATTCTGTTACTGATAGTATGAAAGATAAAAGGAAGAGGATAACTATTATTGAGAAATATGTTGATGGCTTCAGTTAAGTTTTTTTGATGAAATTGTGGATGAGACAAACGAATTATTTTATCTATCATGTTAGTGATTATGCCTTTTTTGTGACAGATAGGACCACCTTTTTTTCATTCAACAACAACTGTTACAAATAAATTTTTGGCACCCCAATGGGTTCACCTCTTTCTCCTATAATTGCAGATATAGTAATGCAAGACCTTGAAATGTCTGCAATTAGTAAATTACATAAAAAACCGTTGTTCTACTATCGATATGTGGATGACATCATTTTGGCACTCCCTTCGGATTGCACTGTTGATACGCTTAATATATTTAATTCTATACACGAAAGACTACAGTTCACTATGGAAGTTGGCACAAATAATACCATAAATTTTCTTGATATAAAGATCATTATAGAGTATCAGAAAATCATATTTGATATTTTCCATAAAACCACATTTTCTGGCAGATTTCTAAACTATCATTCCAACCATCCTATCTGTCACAAAAAAGGCATAATCACTAACATGATAGATAAAATAATTCGTTTGTCTCATCCACAATTTCATCAAAAAAACTTAACTGAAGCCATCAACATATTTCTCAATAATAGTTATCCTCTTCCTTTTATCTTTCATACTATCAGTAACAGAATAAAATCTTATATACATAATAATAACTTTTTACATAACAATAATACCAAAGATAAGTTTTTCTCAGTACCATATGTAAAATCTATTTCTGAAAGTTTTTTACCTATTACAAGCAAATTCACCTGCAAACTAGCTTATTCTATACCTAATACACTCAAAAGTTTTATAAAGAGAGGCAAAGATCAACTAGAGTTATTATCTAATCAAAATGTTGTATATAAAATCTCTTGTGACAATTGTGATGCAAGCTACGTTGGTCAAACAAAACGAAAATTAAATACTAGAATAAATGAACATATTTCAGACATTAATAAAAGAACTGGTTCTCCATCTGTTATATCCGACCATCGCACAAGTTTGAGTCACAATTTCAAATGGAATGAAGTAAAAATTTTGGATAATGAAACTTCTTATAATAAAAGACTAATATCTGAAATGATCCACATTAAAAAGCAGAAACATGGCATAAATAGACAAAATGATACTATAAATTTGCCAGATACCTATTCTCAAATAATACAATCTCTTTCTCCTTCATAATTTCCCCTTCTCCTTCTTTTCTTCCTCTCCTACAACAGTCTATCTCATTTTACAATTTTCTTTCTCTGATGTGTTTTTCTGAAAGTCATCATTAGTTTATATCGTCTCTAGTTGACAACATCGGTTCCATATCGTTGTTCAAAGTTTTCTATAACTAATTTAATTTGTTTTAATTCACTCTAACATTATACTGACGGTTAAAAATATTTCAACATCGATTGCTGATTTGGAAGTCGTTTTCATATAAAATAGGTATTTATATGTTCGAACGAATGTGAATTGATGTGGTTTCTGGATTTGTATTGTGTAGCATAACTTCTATTATTTTATATTGTACAATTGTAGTTCTGCATTACGATTTCACCATTTCTGTTCATGAAAATGACTTTCTTATTGACATACTATCCATGAGACTTACTATGTTGAAGAACTACCTGACAATGATGAAAAATAGAGGATTATTCATGGACTTATTAAAAGCTCGACATCTTTATATTAAAGTTTGTAACTCTTACACAATTATGTTAATACTCGCAACAACGACATTAATTTGTGAAGTAAAACATCGCAAAAAATGCTACTATCTCGCATTTCAGCTTTTTCTTTTTTGAAAAATTTTATATGTAATGCATAATGTTCTAAAATAATTTACACGTTTTAAACATTGAAAATGACCTAAGAGAGGTCGAAACGTCTGTTATATATTTTATTGTTTATATTTTAATCATTAGTCCCATATTTTATTGTTTATATTTTAATTGTTTATATTTTAATTATTAGTCTTACTTCTGTTTGCGTTTTTCTGTTGTTACTTTTAATTCTTGTTCTTATATAAAATGGTTTTTCAAAATTATTAAAAATATTTTATTATTTGTTTCTTGGCTCGTAGCCCTTCTACACATATTATTTTTATTATAAAAATTATATATCTATTAAAATATTCTATGAAAATGTCTTATATTATTTATTCTTTATTGCAGCGCACGTAGCATCATGGGTAGAACATTTGCGTTGACTCCGACAACGTACAAATTTCTTGAGATTGGGATCGCCGTGGGATCGATGTCTCACGTGGATATTGCGATTAGTGATACCCGAGGCAACCGCATCATTCTACCACACGCCACGTGGACAGCATTCTTCGAAAAACGGACGGATATATAATAGAATGATTGGTGCAATCGACTACACCATTATCATCGTTGATGATTCAAGACCTTGTAATGGAACTTGTCAAAATGCGTGATGTGAACACTGTGAAATTATCTTCATGTGACAAATGTATGTATATGAAACCGTCGACTGTACTATTCATGCTCGAACTCGAACAATGTGTTGATCATGCATATTTCAATTTGTGTCAATATACGAACAGTGTAAGTGATAAATTTAAATATTTCGTGACTTATTTACGTCAAAATTGTATTGTGAATAAATTTGAAGCCGTAAACGCTTTGCGTAAGATTTAGGATAAAAATTCTAATATCGGGGGCGAATTAATAATGTACGCTTTAGGTGATATTGTATATCATGCACAACATGACGAATAAATAAATAAATGTATGAATTTAAATAGCACGTCTCTCAATTCTTCGCTTCCTTCTGTCCATCCTTCGCGCGGTATCGTATAACGCGCTGCGCCAGCGTTATCGCGACAGCCTCGCCGCGTGCGACGGTGGTATCGCGCTCTTTAAATTATTTAATTCAATAGAATAAAAATAACGAAAATAAGTATTATTATTATTATTATTATTATTATTATTATTATTATTATTACTGTCATAAAACATATAATAAAAATATCATTGCGTTCGAAAAGTAGATGAAGCATCGTAGGAAGAAGAAGATGACATGAGAGAGACGGTGAGTATACATGGTAAGTATACACGGTAAGTATAGCGCGGCGGCGGCGGC
>NW_017279819.1:139805-140291 GCF_001594065.2 Cyphomyrmex costatus
ACCTTAATTTGTATTCTCTATTCCTTATATAATTATAAGAATTGATTCTTTGTGCTTGTTGACAGGAAAAGTCTGAAAAGAAAAAAGGTATCGATTTAAAAGACTCTTACCTTTTCTTTTCAGAATTTTCCCTTCAATAAATCTGAAGATAAAATACAGCACAAAGAGTCAATTCTCTTATAATAATAAAGATAAAACTTATTTGATACATTGCCCTCTTTACTCTATATTATTTGTTTTGGTAAATGTTTCGATTAGGGGACCCCCCTCCAATGACTTTGACCTTGACATATGTTGTCAAGGTCATGACCCTGAGTAACTTCCAACAGGTTTTAGCCGTCGCTCGTCCTTCGTTAAAAAGTTATTCACAATCATACTTTTAAAATAAACGTATTATTTCTGCTATACATGTATGATATGAAGTACTAATCTACACCTTTTCCTGTTCAGAAACGTAGAAGTTTCCACGCGAAGTAACTTTCACCC
>NW_017279819.1:142384-161150 GCF_001594065.2 Cyphomyrmex costatus
AAGAAGGATTGTTCTGATAATCAATTTCGTAATAACATTATACCAAAAAAATCTATTACTTATAATCAAATACGCCAATAAACGTAATTTTTGAAAAAAATGATTGAAATTACTTAAATTATTTATATATTTTGTAGGTACACAATTTAGATGTAATTGATCAAAATGGTATTCAATTGGGAGGAAAAAATACCTAAAACGATAATAATGTAAAGATATTAGAGAGATCTGAGTACATTGAAAGTTCTTGATGCCAGTGCTATAATCTTGGATGTGACTAATGCAAAGCTCGTCGACAATAAAGTTGACCTAAGTAAAAGTACATTAAATTCTGAAGGTAATATGATGCAACCGACAATTATGACGTTAGAAAACAAACTGATATATTATTGAAGGTGCCAGTTCAAAGTGAACATTCATAAAATTTATATCCTTTTGTTGCATATATACGTAATAATGATCTGACAACACACGCACACCAGATGTTTATAATAGTAATGTTAAATTATTATTACGTATATATGCTGCAAAAGAATATACACATTATGTATGTTTACTTTGAAATGGCACCTTCAATAATATATGAGTCATTTTTCATGGTAATATGTATAATAGTATTTTTTATATACATATTCATTTTCATTTCTTTATCTTTCAATAATGATACAAAAAACTATTATAGTTTGATCTCTCATCTAGAACACTATATTTGATTCAAGATTTTGGAGTGTAAGATAACAAGTTTTCAATCACGTATATCTTCATAAGTATACGTTTACAAATTATGATTCTAATTAATAATTAATATCGTGAAGAAGGATTGTTCTGATAATCAATTTCGTAATAACATTATACCAATAAAATCTATTACATATAATCAATAATCAAATACGCTAATAAATGTAATTTCTGAGAGAGAAAAAATGATTGAAATTATTTAAATATTTATATATTTTGCAGGTACATAATTTAGAAGTAATTGATCAAAATGGTGTTCAATTTGGATGGAGGAGGAAATACCATAAAACGATAATAATATAAAGACATTAGATCCGAGTACATTGAAAGTTCTTGATGCCAGTGCTATAATCTTGGATGTGACTAATGCAAAGCTTGTCGACAATAATGTTGCCCTAAATAAGAGTGGTATCAAAATAGTTGACAAGCGCAGTAGTACATTACAATAATAAAAGTACATTAAATTCTGAAGGTAATGCAATGCAACCGACACTTTCGACGTTAGAAAACAAACTGATATATCATTGAAGGTGCTAGTTCAAAGTGAACATTCATAAAATGTATATCCTTTTGTCGCATATATACGTAATAATGATTTAACAACACATGCACACTAGACGTTTATAATAATAATGTTAAAACATTATTATTTCGCATATATGCAACAAAAGAATATACATTTTATGTATGTTTACTTTGAACTGGCACCTTCAATAGTATATGAGTCATTTTTCATGGTAATAATGTATAATCCTCACAATATTAGTTACTAATTACAATAATAATTTGTAAATGTGTGCTTATGAAGATACACGTGATTGAAAACTGGTTAACTCACACACATGTGCTCCAAACTCTTGAATCAAATATAGTGTTCTAGGTGAGAGATAGAAATAACAGTTTTTTAGATTTCAAAAATGAATCACATAAGAAGTATTAATTCAAAAGAATTCTTATGTACTCCAAAATCTTGAATCAAATATAGTGTTCTATGTGATCAAAATAAGTTTTTTGTATGTTAAAAATGAATCACAAAAGATCAATATTAATTTTAAAAGAATTCTTATAAAATTGTTTTACCATATTTTGTCTACTTTAGCGTAATACATCTTTATTATTGGAAGATAATGAAATGGTAAAAAACCTTAGCATACATAATGAGGTATTCAAGTCAGACGTAAAGTTGGCAACTGTTGGTGTATGTTTGCTTTGATGAATCCGGCACCTTCAATAATATGTGTGTCATTTTTCATGGTAATATGTATAATAGTATTTTTTATATACAAATTCATTTCCATTTCATTATCTTTCAATAATAATATAAAAAACTATTATAGTTTGATCCCTCATCTAGAACACTATATTTGATTCAAGATTTTAGAGTGGAAGTTAACAAGTTTTCAATTACGTATATTTTCATAAGTATACGTTTACAAATTATTATTCTAATTAATAATTAATATCGTGATTGTTCTCATAATCAAATACGATCAAATATAGTGTTCTAGGTGAGAGATTCAAATAACAGTTTTTTATATTTCAAAACTGAGTCACAAAAGATCAGTATTAATTTTAATAGAATTCTTATATCAAATTGTCTATTTTAATGTAATACATTTTGTTATTGCAAGATAATGAAATGGAAATTAATATATATATAAAAAATCTTGGCGTACATAATGAGGTATTCAAGTATATGTTTCAGTTAGACTTATTGTTAGTCAAATCAGACGTAAGTTCGGAACTGTTGGGTATTACTGAAGAAGAAGAGAAGGGAACTGTTGTCTTTTTTACCTTATTATTTTCTTAAATCTAATGACACGTATCATTTGTACGCCAAGTTAAATTCTACCCTTCTTTCTCTCCGACTCGCCCCACTACTCATCATTGTCACTCTCCTTCATATATGTATAATATATTTTTAAATAATTCTTTAAATCATTTTTTATATATATTTTTGATACATCTGTACTTTAACATAATATATTATCACGAAAGTAACTGATATTAAAACATCTATGTAAATATATACAATTTATACTAACTTCGATACATTGTGCACATCCTCCCTCCTCTTCCTCTCCCTCCTCCCTTCCCCACTACTCATCTTTTTCATTTTATTTCACTATCTTGTCGTGTAATATGGATTTTTCCCATAAAATATATCGTTTAATTAACTAGTCTTTAAAAATTCTATCTCTAAAGATCTAAGAGGTACCATTCTTACACTTATTTAATTCTAATGACATGTATCATTTGTATGTATATATAAACTTACCTTTTTAAAAAAAAGGTAGAAAAAAGCGCTAAGAGTGGGTGCTGCTGATCAGAAAACCATTTGGGCCAGTTTCACCAACGTCAATTACTTAATCGACTGTGAAACTGACCAATCACATTTGCTGTTTAGTAGAACCATCTTTAAAAACCTACGTGATATTATCCTTATTTACTTAATTCTAATGACATGTATCATTTGTATAAAAGATTTGATATCAATAGTAGGCGCCAAGTTAAATTCTAATCTTTAAAAAAAAACGTGGTATTATCCTTATTATTTAATTAAATCAATGACATGTATCATTTGTATAAAAGATTTGATATCAATAGTCGGCGCCAAGTTTTTCTACCTTATTACTTACTTAATTTTAATGATATTTATCATTTGTATACAAGATTTGATATCAACAGTCGGCGCCAAGTCAAATTCTACCAAATTAAAAAGTAAAACACAAGTGGTACCTTTAATCTTTAAGAACCCATATAGTACTATTATTTAAATTCTACTAAATTAAAAAGTAAAACCCATGTGGTACTATCTTTATCTTCATACAATGAAACCTAAGTATATGCCTTTGTATTCTTATTAAAAGATCTTCCTATTCGAAACCAAGTGACTTAATTCTTATTTAAAAAAATTATATCACAATTAATTTAAAAACAAAATGAAAAAAATTTATTTAAATAGAAAAATTTTTTATGTAAAAACACTTCGCGCTGCTAGGTCTCTATCTCGATGTAATAAAATACAATAATAAAGATAAGAAACATTTTCACGAGAATTAAAGTATTTAGTGTGTATATATTCGTGCATATGTCTGTTCGAGTGAATTGTATCTCAATCCCATTATATACTAACGTCATAATAAAATTATATATGGATGTAACATTTTGTATAAAAGAGATTAGAAACTACGAGAGTTAAAGTATGCAGTCTGTATGTATATTCGCGTACAGTATATGCGAGTGAAATACATAAAAAAAGAAAAGTAAGCTGTATATTTATTAATCAAATGTAGCAATTAGAATATGTTTAATATAATTTTTAAATTATCATTAGATATACATATATTTGTATTAATTATTATAGCTTTTAGATAGTTTTCATTGTTTTTCTTACTCGCTCTAGCAGCGCGAAGTGTTTTTACATAAAAAATTTTTCTATTGAAATAAATTTTTTTCATTTTGTTTTAAAATTGTGATATAATTTTTTTAAATAAGAATTAAGTCACATGGTTTCGAATAGGAAGATCTTTTAATAAGAATACAAAGACATATACTTAGGTTTCATTGTATGAAGATAAAGATAGTACCACATGGGTTTAACTTTTTAATTTAGTAGAATTTAAATAATAGTACTATATGGGTTCTTAAAGATTAAAGGTACCACTTGTGTTTTAGTTTTTAATTTGGTAGAATTTGACTTGGCGTCGACTGTTGATATCAAATCTTGTATACAAATGATACAGTCATTGATTTAATTAAATAATAAGGATAATACCACGTTTTTTTTTTTAAGATTAGAATCTAACTTGGCGCCTACTATTGATATCAAATCTATTATATAAATGATACATGTCATTAGAATTAAGTAAAAAAGGATAATATCCCGTAGGTTTTTAAAGATGGTTCTACTAAATAGCAAATGTGATTGGTCAGTTTCACAGTCGATTAAGTAATTGACGTTGATGAAACTGGCCCAAATGGTTTTTTGTGCAGCAGAACCCACTCTTAGCGCTTTTTTCTACCTTTTTTTTTAAAAAGGTAAGTTTATATGGTATATACATATGAATGATACATGTCATTAGAATTAAATAAGTGTAAGAATGGTACCTCTTAGATCTTTAGAGGTAGAATTTTTAAAGACTAGTTAATTAAACGATATATTTTATGGGAAAAATCCATATTACACGACAAGATAGAAATAAAATGAAAAAGATGAGTAGTGGGTTAAGAGTTAACGCTGTTAGCAATGCGCAAAAATATAATCTTAAAATCTATAACATAGATATTATGTCGTTTCGATCCTTAGTTTCGATCCTTAGTTTCGGATCATCATCAGCGACAATACAATATCAAATTAAAAAATTACTCAGAGTTGCAAACAAAGATGTTGTCCCGCAGTATGTAATATACAACCAATCTGAGGCAAGACTATCACTTCTTCAAGTGAAAGTATGTACATTATTTCGAATAATTGAGTATGCTGTGAATTATATAATACATCAAGAATTAAAAATTATATTAAAAAATTTTTTAATAATAAAAATTTTAATAAAACATTAAAAAATTAAATACTCAATAAGCTTATATATACCTCAAGCTGGTCGACAAAAGACATAAAATCAATTATATTACAGAAATCGCATTAATCAAATTTCATCGTCAATATGTCTGTATATGACGATGTACAACGATATAATGAAGTCCGTTATTACAAATCAACAGACCACAAACAAGTTAGGTCAAATTAATGTTTATTAGTTTGTCTAAAATATCAGCGTATGAGCGATCAAGACCATCGGTATCTGTTTTTAAATTAAGACCATTACTTTGTGTCTTAATGTAAATATCATTTCTGATATCAATCGTTTATGATAAAAACTTTCGCAGTCCAAAATATTCACATTATCCCAGTTAAATTCATGATTATGATCCAACCTATGATCTGTGATAACAGATTTGGAAGAAGTATTCCTCCGCACATGATTACGATGTTCATTAACACTTGTTATCAATTTTCTCTTAGTTTGTCCAACATAGGTTGCATCACAATTATTGCATTTTATTTTATAGATTACATTACGCCAAATTATACAAAGTGCTATCAATCGAAGATATTATGATTCTAAATGGGCAATCTTTTTTGTGTATTTTCGGTAAGGCGTACGCTCTTGGTAAGTTGCCATCACTGCAATATAATTTTTTATATAAACTTTCTGTAATAAACTTTGATTTTTTCCATCTTGTCAATATAACCTTCAGTCTTGTATTAATCTTGTTCGTGGGATCTCTATCTATTTTTTCATATGTATTTCTTTTACTGACATTTTCAAAAATGAAGTCCAAAGGATAGTCATTGAGTAACAAGATTTCAATTATGAATTTTAAATTTTTCTCATGAAAGTTTGGATGCGAAAGTAAAAACGCCTTATCAACCAGTCCAAAAATTACTCCAATTTTTTGTGAAACGTGGTGTTGAGACCAAAAATTAAGCATTCTACCTGAATAAGTAGGTTTTTGAAACCAGTCAAATTGTAAAATATTATCGATAACTATTATGGTGGTATTCAAGAAATTGATTTTATCTCCTCCTATTTCTATAGTAAATTGTAAGCTTTCATGATAGCTATTAAAGCTATGTAACACTCTATCAATTTGTTTCTTAGGTACCGCCATAACAGTGTCATCCACGTATCTATAGTAAAAAGGAATATTAAAGTCCAAAGTTCTCAACACCTTATTTTCAAGGTCCTGCATAACCAAATCCGATAATATTGGGGACAATGGAGAACCCATAGGGGTCCCATAATTTTATTTATAAATCTGTTTGTCAAATATAAAATGCGTCGATTCTATTATCATTCTAGTAGCATCAATAAATTCATCTATCGGTATCGAACAGTTATTTGAAAAATAGTTCCATCTATTGGAAATCGATTGTATAGCCAACTCCAATGGTACATTAGTAAATAAAGAGATTACATCAAGAGAGATTAAATTATAATCTTCATCAATCTGAGTATCAGATGATTTTTTGATAGTTTAACGTCCGATGCGCCTAACATACGGCACTGCGTCCGTCACTACATCGCGTACACGAATCCAACTAGTGTGAGTGGTACGAATACACAGACACTTGTAACTAGAGACCCTCTAATCAGAGTCGCGAAATAACGTCAATAAGGTTAGGTCTGCGATACCATTTTTCAGCAAAAACCGGAAGTAGCGATTATAGTACATTGTATAACTGTAGGGGAAAGTTGTTTATTGTGGGGACGGACGCGGCGGCACGAGCGAAGCGAGTACATACACGCGCCTGTGTCGACCTATAAACAAATATGCCCCCACTGTTACACATAGAATTTTTTTTTGTTTAGGGCACGTTACGTGCACGCGTGAAAAGAAATATAATACTACTGCACGTACGAGCACCATTGCAGTTTCAATGAAAAGACTATGACTGTGATATATTAACACCTAATACATGTGAATCTAAATACAGTTATCATAAATTACATTATTATATTTTTTATATTAATACTGTATTTCATAAAATTATATTTTCTAAAATGACTGGTTGTTCTGCGCCAGACTGCAATAATTCTGTAAAAAAGGGTTATATTATGAAAGTCATTCCTCGTAATCCTGAAAAAAGAACAAAATGCAGCGAATGTAGGTCGACTTAAATTTGACGCCATGACTATTTCCGGTTTTTGCTGAAAAATGTCAGCACCAATCAAAATTGGAAACGTTATTTCGTGACTCTGATTAGAGGGTCTCTACTTGTAACACGCGGCTAAACGGCCGAATCGAGCGTAACTGCGCCTGCGCTAACTACTTAAGGCTAAAAATGCAGTAAAGATGCACGTAAACATAAAACCATCATTGCCAATGAAAGGATATTCATGAAATGATAAGATCAAGTCAGTTAAATCTAAAAATTATCTATAATCTCAGGCAAAATCAGGAAAAACCCCGTTGCATCTCGGTAATGCACTTCCGGGCAGTCCCAAGCACATCAGCTATACGCCAGCAAGCATAGGAACACGTGCATATCCACCTGACGAGCAATAACTCTCTCAACTCAGAATTAGAAGCCTAAATAAACATCGCTTCTTTCGCAAATGCTTGATTCTCGGTAATCTCGCGAAGAAGCAGGATACCGAAAACGCAAGATGAAAAACTCGCCGCATCTTTGTATACACGTTACTCGCGCCGTAATGCAACTCGCGCGGAGCCGGCGCGGCTATATGAACTATACCTGCTAAACTATCGATCTCTCGCACTCGCGCCTCAAAAATCGGCTTAATTAAGACCAAAATTAATGATTTAATAATCAAGGTATATTCTAGAAGGTCCTTTACACGGACACCACACAGTTAAGCGATTAACATCCCCTTACCGCGAGACGCTACCAAGCGACCTGTATATAAACGCGCCGATTCCAGCGGAGCGTACCTATTCCTATTACAAAACAGCCAAAGACAAGGTAACTATACCTCGCGCCGAAAAGCGTTTCTGCGGCTTCCTATCTACAGTATCATATCACAAGCCGATTCTTGTCCGCGCCTTTTGGCGTCCAGGAATCAATGTTAACTTCCCTCCTATACTTAGCCGACTTTAGTCCGCGCCTTTTTGGCGTTCTAAAGTCACTATATTAGCACTCACTACCTATCCGTAATAGAGATAAGTTCGAAAAGAACTCCGAATAAATTCTCTCGCCATTTCAATATTACACTTAGAATATCTTCTACTTATCAAAATATTTCATTTTAGCATACTCTTTCTTCAAAACTCGAGAAAAATATTAGTAATCCTGGAAACTAAGAATTTGCACACTCAAAGCATTGACAACCATCTGAGAAATATCATTAATTAAATCGAGAGAAATTATCCCGATATTCAACAAACAATCGTATTAACATTAGAGTTTATTTTTGAAATAAAGATAACTTCACATTCATATTAAAAATTAAATTTTCTAGTAACGATTACACACATAGAATACCTCCTTTCGCCGGAACTTAGATAAACCGATAGTTACTTAACGGCATTAAAATATCGCCCGCGACAAATTACAACAAGATTATTTTCTCCTTCACAGGAGAACATAATATTATTTCAGTACCGGGAGAAGTACGTTTAATTTCCGAAAACATTGGGCTTACTCACTCTCAGGATATTGACGCCCGTGCTTAGAATACTTTTCGTAAATATAACTTTCCTTCTTACTATTAAAATTGGAACTAATCCCAACATTGGAATTATTTCGAGAGAGCCACTCGATCAACCTATTTGTTAAAATTCAATAGATGCCGAAAAAGTCGAGGAAGAGGCGAATACGTAGCAAGAGGGGAGGGGTAAAGGTCAGAATACGAGAGGTTATCCGCGACTACACCCAGGGTGGAACATTCGACCCCTCCATCTACTGGGCCCCAGAACCCCAGGACGACGCGAAAACACCTGCCGCAAAAGAGCAAGTCCCGAAGGAGAAATCCGAGAAAGATAAATTAAAGTCACTCCCGCAACCAAGGCCCCGTCCTCGCACTTCCCCGCCTATATGCGTGGCGCCTGTGAGGAAGCCGACTCGGCCTATATTAATAACTAGTCTTAAGAAAAGGGGCAAGGCCTAAAACAGGAAAATATTAATATTTACTACTAAAACATCACCAGATTTACTTAAATTTTCTATTATTATCATTATTTCGTTATTCTACTATTATTATATTACTCTATTTTACCATATTGCTATACTATTCTTGCATATTAAATTCACGATATATTATATATATATACAATATAACAATTAAAATCATTTCTGTTGACTATCTTATATCATTTAATTTCTATTACCCCCTCCTATCCTCCCCAACGAGAGACGTGGATGAGTGAAGCTAAATGATGAACCATAAATACCATCTTTATATGGTACAAGACTCTGTCGCTTCCTCAAATCTCTCATTTTTAATTTTAACGGAGGGTACGACGGGCAATTTACATTATAAAATTTTGCTCAGAGAGATATAGTCACTAGCATACTGCTACAAGGACTACCTATCAAGATAAAGACATATTATTGTGCCTTTTTTGACGGCACTGGTGACAGCAGCCTGCCAATTTAAAAGTAAACAGTCAAAACAGCTGAGAAGCCGAGGCTTCGCCTCGCGCGCCCCGCTCCGCGCCCGCTCCACACTTCTGCCGCGACGCGTCTCATATACAGCGAAAGGATCGCGAATCAATCGGGACGTAACAGATAGACTTAATTGGCTAAAGAAAAAAACAAGATGTTTTCTGAAAAATAATAGCAATCTAATTATGACTAAGGCAGATAAAGGTAACGTGACAGTGGCTCTTGATAAAGTTTTTTATGTTGAAAAAATTAACGCAATGCTTGGCGATGTCAACACGTACATTAAGTCACCAAAAGACCCTACTAATAAAATGATTGGTAAACTTAAGACTTTGTTAGTGAGATGGGAGAATTGCAAGTATATTGATGAGGGTTGTTACAAGCGTCTCAGATGCAATGAAGGTTTACTTCCTAGGGGATATGGCTTACCTAACATTCACAAACAAGATTGTCCATTCAGGATTATAGTTTCGTCTGTTGGAAGTCCTTTTTATAATATTGCAAAATTCTTACATAGGCAAATTATTAGAAGAATTCCGAGACCATCGAGTTACATCAATAACAGTTTTGAATTAGTAAAAAAATTATCTGATACTCAGATTGATGAAGATTATAGTTTAATCTCTCTTGATGTAATATCTTTATTTACTAATGTACCATTGGAGTTGGCTGTACAATCGATTTCCAATAGATGGAACTATTTTTCAAATAACTGTTACCGATACCGAAAGATGAATTCATTGAGGCTACTAGAATGATAATAGAATCGACGTATTTTATATTTGACAAACAGATTTATAAACAAAATTATGGGACCCCTATAAGTTCTCCATTGTCCCCAATATTAGCGGATTTGGTTATGCAGGATCTTGAAAATGAGATGTTGAGAACTTTTGACTTTAATATTCCTTTTTACTGTAGATACGTGGATGACATTGTTATGGCGGTACCTAAGAAACAAATTGATAGAGTATTACATAGCTTTAATAGCTATCATGAAAGGTTACAATTTACTATAGAAATAGGAGGGGATAAAATTAATTTCTTGGATACCACCATAATAGTTATCGATAATGTTTACAATTTGACTGGTTTCAAAAACCTACGTATTCAGGTAGAATGCTTAATTTTTAGTCTCAACACCCCGTTTCACAAAAAATTGGAGTAATTTTTGAACTGGTTGATAAGGCATTTTTACTTTCGCATCCAAACTTTCATGAGAAAAATTTAAAATTTATAATTGATATCGTGTTACTCAATGACTATCCTTTGGACTTCATTTTTGAAAATGTCAGTAAAAGAATTAAATCAATTACAAATAAGCCGTCACAACTTAATTCTAATGACAATAACATAATAAGAAAGAATATAAATTGGTTAATTATACCTTACATAAAGGGATTTTCGGAAAGATTCAATAACATTGTTAATGGATTCAATCATAAAATTCCTTTTTTTAGTATTAATAAATTGAATGATTATATTAAGGTACAAAAAGATTCTATTCCACATGATACAAAAATGAATGTAATCTACAAAATAAAATGCAAGGATTGTGATGCAACCTATGTTGGACAAACTAAGAGAAAATTGATAACAAGAGTTAACGAACATCGTAATCATATACGGAGGAATACTTCTTCCAAATCTGTTATCACAGATCATAGGTTGGATCATAATCATGAATTTAACTGGAATAATGTGAATATTTTGGACTGCGAAAGTTTATATCATAAACGATTGATATCAGAAATGATATTTACATTAAGACACAAAGTAATGGTCTTAATTTAAAAACAAATACCGATGATCTTGATCGCTCATACGCTGATATTTTAGACAAACTAATAAACATTAATTTGACCTAACTTGTTTGTGGTCTGTTGATTTGTAATAACGGTCTTCATTATATCGTTGTACATCGTCATATACAGACATATTGACGATGAAATTTGATTAATGCGATTTCTGTAATATAATTGATTTTATGTCTTTTGTCGACCAGCTTGAGGTATATATAAGCTTATTGAGTATTTAATTTTTTAATGTTTTATTAAAATTTTTATTATTAAAAAATTTTTTAATATAATTTTTAATTCTTGATGTATTATATAATTCACAGACATACTCAATTATTCGAAATAATGTACATATTTTCACTTGAAGAAGTGATAGTCTTGCCTCAGATTGGTTGTATATTACATACTGCGGGACAACATCTTTGTTTGCAACTCTGAGTAATTTTTTAATTTGATATTGTATTGTCGCTGATGATGATCCGAAACTAAGGATCGAAACGTTCGACATAATATCTATGTTATAGATTTTAAGATTATATTTTTGCGCACTGCTAACAGCGTTGACTCTTAATAGCCTTTATGTTTTTACTCAATTTTTTATATTGTTTTAAAACATATAAGAGTCTATAATTCAATTATATTATTAATTTATTAAATTTTTTAATCAATTTAATGGATATTTTCAAGCATCACAAACGCGAATTCATGTACTGCAACCAAAATGTATACAATTTCTTTACAATATTTGCCGACATTTCTTGAAAACTGAGTATTTAGAACCTTTCTCACTAAATATACCAAACATTCGGTCTAAAAGAGTATAAAAAAAGTCTTAATAAGATTGATTTAGGGTATGATTGCGAAGAATACCTTAAAGGATTAAAGACGAAAGGACACGAAGACGTTTTTTTAATTAGTTACAATTGTTCGACAAAACTGCTTGATGTTTTATGTGACTGCTGCGGACGAAATTCGAAAAAAGTTACCTATAAGTAATATATTTTTATCAAAATTAAAAGTTTTCCAGTATTTTGAAACTTTATGCGATACCGATAGAGAAAAATCATTCACTGATGTTTCTTTCATAGCTAAAAGTATCGGTGGTTTCGATGAAGAAGCTTTAAAGAAAGAATGGACTGCATTGCCATTAGATCTCACAGAGGAAGAGAAACAAAGTTTGTCTAGATTAAATTTTGATAATTTGTAGATAAAAATTTTGCACCCAATTAATATTACTAAATATCCCAATTTAACATGTAACGATGCATCCCCCCACGCATCGTTCCGCCACCAACAACTGGCCGAACGCCGCTGCATCGTCCCGCGATGCAGCGATGAGAGCGCATAGCGCCCGAAAAACAATTCAAACAAAATTCGCAGGTATTCGGTGACAGCAACCGTCATGCAACGCCGAGGACCGCCTAACACCGCCGAGCTCGTTCGGCTATCGTGGACTTCCACCGCTTGACGTCTAGCCCATCGCGAACGTCAAAGCGGCGGGAAAACACGAGACGAGCCGGGATAAAACGAGCGTCATTTTCCCAGCTCCGATTCCGAACACGATCCGAAATCCAGCTCCGACTTTCCTTTCTATAACAATCGAGAAAAACGAGTTAGAGAGTACTCTAACCCGACCGAGAGTTTTCGGTACATCTTCTTCTTCTTCAATTATTGGCCAGGCAGCCCACCGGGCTGAAACTAGGCCACTGAGGTCCGCGAAAAATATTAATAAATCGTGTTGTAAAAACAAAAGCACCGGTCGCCTCGAAACCGGGTAAACACGGGTATAAATGAATGATGCAATAACGGAAAAAATGGCGCGTACCCCCAAGCACTGGACGCCTGTGGTTACGGTGTCCGTAAAACGTTCTCCGCACCGCACGGCCATGCGCCGAGACAAATGAGAGGACTCTCGTAGTAAGGAATGCAATGCACAGTCGAAGTCGGCAGAACATTTCAAAAATATTGGTCGAGGCGCAATATATCTCGAGACGGGGCGAAACACGTCCGTCCCGCTCGAGTGTCCTCACGAGACTAGAGTTTTCGGTAGACAAAAAATCAGGCATCCGTGGACACCGTACGCAGGGATGCCAATTCGGAGCCGATTCATGCCAACGGGACTAGCGCTATCGGTCGGCGGCCTGGCACAACAGGCAGCACTCACACAAGCACAAGCTCATGTACGTGTGACTTGATAGCAGAAGCGTGACGACTATCGTTCTGTCCTTGTCGCACTAAGTACTCTCCTTGTTCCCCTTCGGCGCGCTGAGAGCGAGCGATACAGCGAGAGAGAATCTGAGAGAGAAAGAGAATCCTTCTCGCCGTCTCGCTGTTGTGTCCTTCAACCGTAATTTCTCAGAATCAAGCGTCAAACTACCGAAATATTTTCTCGGGCGATTCATGTATGTTAATCATATCGAGATTCTTATTAGGGAACATTTTAGATATATGTATTATATATACATTTTATAAGGGTGTTTCAGACCAAACGGAGGAGCCGGCACGTTTATATTCCTCATGAAAAACTGAGTCGAAAATGTCAATACCAAAATGTTGTGGTATTATTAGTTTTTAAATAGTGAGCCTTTGAAACTGTCCAATCACAGGACGTGAATTCCGCGCCGTCAGGTGCGACGCAACCAAACGTTAGCTGCGCGAGCGCGCTTTGATGGGTACCGCACGATGCCGAATGAAAATATTGCAAAAGTTTTGAAATCTTTATTAACATCTACTGCTATATGTTTAAATTGAGTTTAATTTAATTGACGAGAAGTAATGTCGTAATTGCAAATTCGATTATCAGCAAATATCATTTATATCAGTAAAAAAGTATGTATTTTTCAAACATTTCGAATAATAAACAAATTAATGAATAAAATTAATTAAGATTTGTGTAAGACCGTCGATGTGTTGAATAAAATTAATATTAATCAAATTATTTAAATAAATAATTTCAAAATCAGTCGACATTTCCAAATTTGCTGATTTTTCATTGACATACTGCTAGTATTTTGCTATCTAGGAAGGAGAAGCTACTCGTGCTGAAACATTCATAAACATTATGTCTATACACAATATTAAAATTTTATGTGTGTATAATGTGTGTATGTATGCATACAATTTAATTCTAACAATGCATATAAAAAGATATTTAGTGAATACAATTTTGTGTGTTTTAAAATGTGTGCATATGTACATACACAATAATATACATTCCAATATTACTTACAGATATGTATTGATGATACATGCAATGCTAAAAGTATATTTTAGGTATATTGTGTATATATACGTACATACACATATTACAATGCACATAAAATGTAATTGAGTTTGTGTTCATTCTCTACATTAAATGTTAGAATGAAATTTTATGTACACATATACCTATTTTTATATACATACACAATAAAATATATATAATACACACAAAATTTAAACTTGCTTATAATTAGGAAATATGTGTATTAATCTGTTAGCATAAGTAACTTTAAATCCGATAATCAAAACGCCTCTGGCAGTAAATTAAAAGTAGTCAGCCCACAATTAACGCCTCTGACAGTTGTCTATAACTAGCTAAAGTACAATTGTCAGTTATACCATTTTGTTATAACAAGCCAGCCCACGGTTAACGCCTCTGGCAGTAAATTAAAAATAGTCAGCCCACGATGAACGCCTCTGACATTTGGTCATACAGCTGATCACAGCTGTGCAAACTAACCTCAATCAGTATAACTCAATCCATAAAAATATTTTTTATTTTGTTTTATACCGTCATTGACACAGAAAACTTTATTAAAATGAAACTCTGAATGCGCGGCCGCGGTGCATGAGAGGCCTCGAGTCTCGACGCGACGTCGACGATTCATAGCATCGCAGATCACAGCTCGACACAGTATGCAACATGCTCGGCGCGCCCATGGTGAGCGACCTCGACGCTGCGTTGCCACGTCGGCGCGCCGAGCATGTGGCATGCTGTGTTGATCTGCAATGCTACGAATCGCGTTGAGACTGGAGACGGCTGACGCGGCGCGGACCAGCATTCAGAGCTTCATTCTAATAAAGCTTTTGCTGTCAACAACAGTACGGATTAAAATTTAAAAAATGCTTATTAAAGATTAAGATCGGTCGAACATTTTCGTTTTTTATTTGTGCTGATTGGATAATTAGTTCGTGAGAACAAAAATCGTAAATCTAGTCATTTTTCAAGCTCTAACATTTTCTATCTCGAAAATTATTGATTTTATCAAAAAAGTCTAAGAAACAAAAAATGTTCACTTTGACCCAATTTGGAGTACAGAATTTTTTTAGAATTCTTGTTCAAAGTTTTGATTTTTTTAACAAAAAATTGTTTGTAACTTTTTAGTGATCACTTCAACAAAGAAAGAGTATGTACATGCTTTTTGGCAGAATATAATATAAGGAATCGAGTCTAACCATTTTCAGTCGCCAAAACGTTGAATCTAGATTTTAAAAAATTAAAATTTTGAATAAAAGTTCCGAAAGAATTCTGTATGCTAAATTAGGTCAAAGTGAACATTTTTTGTCTCTTAGACATTTATGATAAAATCAATATTTTTCGAGATAAAAAATGTCAGAGCTTGAAAAATGACTAGATTTACGATTTTTGTTCTCACGAACTAATTATCCAATCAGCACGAATAAAAAATGAAAATGTGCGGCCAATCTTAAACTTTTGAGCATTTTTTAAATTTTAATCCGTACTGTTATTGACAGTGAAAACTTTATTAGAATGAAGCTCTGAATGCTCTTTCGCGGCGCGTGAGCGATCTCGACGCTGCGTTGCAACGTCGGCGCATCGAGCATGTTGTCATGCTGTGTCGACTGCGTGCTATGAATCGCGTTGAGACTGGAGACGGCTGACGCGGCGCGGAACAGCATTCAGAGCTTTATTCTAATAAAGTTTTGACTGTCAATAACAGTACGGATCAAAATAAAAAAAATGCTCATTATAGTTTAAGATTGGCCGAACATTTACGTTTTTTATTCGTGCTGATTGGACAATTAGTTCGTGAGAATAAAAATCATAAATCTAGTCATTTTTTAAGCTCTGACATTTTCTATCTCGAAAATTATTGATTTCATCAAAAAAGTCTAACAGACAAAAAATATTCACTTTGATCTAATTTAGCGTACAGAATTTTTTCAGAATTTTTGTTCAATGTTTTGATTTTTTAAATCTAGATCCAACGTTTTATCGACTGAAAACGGTTAGACTCGATTCCTTATATTATTCTGCGAAAAACATGTATATACACTTTCTTTGTTGAAGTGGTCATTAAAGTTACAAACAATTTTTTGTTTAAAAAATCTAAACTTTAAACAAAAATTCCGAAAGAATTCTGTACGCTAAATTGGGTCAAAGTGAACATTTTTTGTCTCTTAGACTTTTTTGATAAAATTAATAGTTTTCGAGATAGAAAATGTCAGAGCTTGAAAAATGACTCAATTTACAATTTTTGTTCTCACGAACAAAATAATTATCCAATCAGCACGAATAAAAAACGAAAATGTTCGTCCAATCTTAAACTTTAATGAGCATTTTTTTATTTTAATCCGTACTGTTATTGACAGTGAAAACTGTATCAGAATGAAGCTCTGAATTCTCGTTCGCGGCGCATGAGCCGTCTCCAGTCTCAACGCGATTCATAGCATCGCAGCTCGACACAGCATGCAACATGCTCGACGCGCCGACGTAGCGTCGAGATCGCTCACGCGCCGACGTGGCAACGTAGCGTCGAGATCGCTCACGCGCCGCGGACGAGCATTCAGAGCTTCATTCTAATACAGTTTTCACTGTCAATAACAGTACGGATTAAAATTTAAAAAATGCTCATTAAAGTTTAAGATTGGCCGAACATTTTCGTTTTTTATTTGTGCTGATTGGATAATTAGTTCGTGAGAACAAAAATCTTAAATTTAGTCATTTTTCAAACTCTGACATTTTCTATCTCGAAAACTATTAATTTTATCAAAACAATTTAAGAGACAAAAAATATTCACTCCGATCCAATTTAGCGTACAGAATTTTTTCGGAATTTTTGTTCATAGTTTAGATTTTTTAAACAAAAAATTGGTTTTTGACGTTTTCGTTCCTGTCAAACCTCTTCGCAATAGTTCCACAGAATAAAAATTCCTTCTCCACGATTAAAATATCCGAGCTAATATACGTGCCCCTGGTGTATATTGTGTTTAAAGCTGGAAAAAGTATGAAATTACAGATTTTTTTATCCATTTTTATCTTCAGCGTTGTCGCCATATTGAGAATGAATAAAGAAATCTATGATTTCACATTTTTTCCAGCTTTGGACAGAATATACACCAGGGACAGGTATATTAGCTTGGATATTTTAATCGTGGAGAAGGAATTTTTATTCTGTGAAACTACTGCGAAGAGGTTCGACAGGAACGAAAACGTCAAAAACGACTTAGGCCGTCACTCCAGCATCACTTGACCACTCAAAAAAAGTGTATATAGATAATAGCAGAAATAATACGTTAATTTTGAAACTTTTTTTGTTAACTTTTTAACGAGTTAGGTCCGATGGTTAAAACTTTTGGCCATGACCTTTAGTAATAATTCTTAGTCTAACTTTAGTAATAATTCTTAGTCTAACTTTTGTTTGCGTTTTCTGTGTACCTTTCGAATTTTTGTCTTATATTTAATGTTTTCAAAATTAATAAAAATATTTTATTTTTTGTTTTCTCTGGCTCGTAGCCCTTCTACACATATTATTTTAATACTATAGAAACTAGGATCTATATTCTGACGATATACACATGGGAATAGATATATTTAGCCATCTATCAAAATATAATAATATTTTATAAATATTTTATAATAATATTTTACTATATTTAGCAACCCGACAAATTTGAACCTTTGAAAACTAACCGCAAAAATTTGATCCTTCCTAAATTAAAACGATTACCTAACCACAAAATAGAAAACCCAATAAATTTCAACCTTTGAAAATTAACCCCAAAAATTTGAACCTTTCTAAATTAAAATAATTATTTAATAATGTAACATAATAATTTAAACCTTTATTACTTTAAATGATATTATCTAATATAA
>NW_017279819.1:161455-163754 GCF_001594065.2 Cyphomyrmex costatus
ATCAAGAGACACGGTAGTGTCTCGCGCCAAGTGAACGCGAAGCGCGAGACCGCACGTGTATCTTTACGCGAGTCGATGAGTTCCGTGTACCCGAGATTATCGGATCTCACAATAAATGGCTGAATTTATCAACTTTTATATATCCGTAATTTAGTTTTAGTGTTTTAATTATATTATAAATATGTTTTTATTGTCTACGTACCCTACGAAGGAAGGATATCTCGATGTGAAGATGAAATGTCAAAAATTTTAACATCGGAAATGTTGTCCTTTTCACGTTTTAAACGATAGACGGCGTTAAATTGTTGTCCTTTTCACGTTTTAAACGGCAGACGGCGCTTGCTAGCATATTTTATTTTATATCGATTAGCTGTCAACGTAATCAATTAGCTGTCAACGTAATGACATTAGATAGAAGCGATGACAAAGGAGGATTTTTGTATCCTGTTAAAGCAGTCAATATCTTGAAAGCTCACAGAAAAAATGTTCGAGAGTCGATTTTGGTTCTAGACTGTGCTTTGAACTGTACTGTCGCCTCTCAAGCAATGCCGAAGAGGATAACGAACGCGAAAATCGCATGTCTAGATTTCTCGTTGAAAAAAGCTGATCTGAAGAATAGCTAAAGCTACAGGTGTGCAATTTCTAATTTCGCTAATCAACATACATAGAAGGAGAGGAGAGTTTTGATGCCAGTTTTATATAAATTCTCACGGAATTATAATTAGTACCTAAGATACAATTCGATCGTTAAAGGCATTTTATTGGTTGTGTTTCTCACGGTCTTATAAGATTTAATATTTAAATATTGTTTCTTTTTTATTTTAAGGCCAAAGGCACGCCAAGTTTTTTGTACTTTTACTCTTTGAAATAAAGTATATATGTTATATATGTGTGACAAGAAAACATATTCCTTTCACAATTAGCGCAATCTATAATAAAAAGATTTCATTTTATTTTGTGAGGCTTAGACACTTGGCGCCTTTTTTTCTTTTTTTTTAAAAAGGTAATTTTGTTGAGATATTAGAACAATAACATGGATAAAACAAGATAAAAACAAACGACGTTTCGACACTTATTGTCATCGTCTTTTAAACTGTTTCGCTTTTGGGTTCATAGTCCTTCTCATTTTACTATTATTTAATTTATTTTTTAATTTTTGTTAAACACAATTTCGTAATTCTGAAACCTGTAAAATATGCAGCAAACTGAAATATTTGTATGTCCTATGTATTACATAGAAGATAGAAGTGTAAAATAATTACTGAATCATGACGGCCGAATATCTAAGGACTTTCAAGTCTTATTGATAAGCGCTATAAATAGCATGTATCCAATCGAACCGGGTTCAATCGTGTGCAAAGTAACGACAAAAGTAACTGTAAATTTCGTTACCGTTACCCAAAAAATGTAACTCGTTACCGTTACAGTTACCAGAAAAAAGAAAGTAACGCAGTTACCAGAAAAGTTACCAAAAAAGTAACTTGTAACTGTAACTTCGTTACAAGTAACGAGTTACTTCCATACCCAGAATATAATATATGACCACGAAAAGTAACTGATATATTACTAAATGTGCCAGTTCAAAGTGAACATACGTTATGTTATTTTCTATGTTGAATATGTACCACGTTAAAAGTAAATGACAGATTAGTCAAGGTACAAATTTAAAATGAACATACCTACATATAAGTAAAACAGATTACAATCTGCATATTACAGTTTTCTAGAAAATAACTGCAATGAACATACATAAAATATATTTTCTTTGTTGAATATGTACCACGAAAAGTAATTAATAGATCATTCAAGGTGCAAATTCAAAATGAACATACATACATTTAAGTAAAACAGATTTACAATTTGCATATTACAGTTTTCTAAAAAATTTCTGCAATATATTATTCTTAGTGCACAAAATATAAAAGTTCAAACAAAAATTAGAAATTCGAATATTTATGATAAGGCTCAATAAGTATTCAACTACTAATATAATGAAATAAGGGCAATGAGCTAATTTTCATTAAAATCTTTAAATCAATCTAATATATTGCGAAGAATATCACGTAATGTTGGCGTTTCGTCCCGGCTTCCACTACTGGACTCATCAGTAAGGTATTGTAATGGAAGCCTACCTTAGACGCCTGTTTTAGTTATTAAATCGAGATTCTATATATACAGATATACGCGTATCAAAGCACTTGCGAGAATCTTAACGAATATCTATAGACCTCTGATGGCGGGTCGACGTAGTAATATTCTTCGCAATATATTATTCACAGTAATATATATATATATATAT
>NW_017279819.1:165507-181159 GCF_001594065.2 Cyphomyrmex costatus
GGCAGTCGAAATGTCCCATGACAGTCGAATACAATTTACGTATGTTCACTTTGTATTGGCAACTATAATAATTAATAATCAGTTACTTTTCGTGGTAATATATTACAATTTAACTCGTGATAGTACTGTGATGGTTTTAAATATACGTAATATCGGTCAGCAGTCGGGAGTATTTAAAACAATAATTTCATTTAATATGTATTTAAAAGATGACTGCACAGTTTATCGGTGAGCCGGGTATGGGGGAGATATGAAACTCGCGCGCATCCGCCCTTCCACGTCAAAACAATCCCCAACATTGTTTTCACTAACCGTCTAATATTAACGCACCGATTTTTTTTATTACCTTCATTTAAAACAATTTTTTTTTAATAAAGATTTTTACAATTAAATAAGATAGAGGTGCAAGTGGAAGGTGAGAGAGGATGTTAAAAAGTTGTAACAACGAAAGATAGTGAAATACGACGGAAGAGAGTGGCAGTGGGGGTGGGTGGATGGGGAGGGGGAGTGGCGAGTGGAGGAGGTCCGGTGGGTCGAAGATGGTGGAGGTGCGAGTGTAAGGTGAGAGACGATGTTAAAAAGTTGTAATAACGAAAAAGTTTTAAATGCGGCGAAAGAGAGGGGCCGTGGGGTTGGGTGGTGAGGGAGGGGGAAGGACGGGTGGAGGAGGTCCGGTAGGTCGAAGATGATGAAGGTGCGAGTGAAAGATGAGAGAGGAAGTTAAAAAGTTGTAATAACGAGAAAGTGTGAATTACGGCGAAAGAGAGGGATGGCGGGGGTGGGTGGTGGTACCAGGGGAAGGGGCGGAGGGAGGAGGTTCAGTGCGCCGAAGATGGTGGAGGTGCGAGTGAAAGGTGAGAGAAGATGTTAAAAAGTTGTAATAACGAAAAAGATTGAATTACAGCGGAAGAGAGGGGAGGTGGGGGTTGGTGGTGGGGGAGGGGGTGAGGTGAGTGGAGGAGGTCCGGTAGGCCAAAGATGGTGGAGGTGCGAGTGAAAGATAAAAGGGAATGTTAAAAAGTAACATTTTACTATCCGTCAAATAACGATATTTTTAAATTCGGACGGACAGACAGACAGACAGACAGACAGATGGACAGACAGAGAAGGAGACGTTTCTTAATTTTTCATTAAAATCATCACTTGTCGACCGCTTGTATCTCCAGAACGGCTTGACCGATTTAAAATTTTTTTGTCTCGAATTACTCGTGGCGATGCCTCCTTTCAGGACATATGACGTTCAATTCAAAATTTTTTATATTTTAGTAGTTATGCACCTCCCAAAAATGGACTTTGGTGGCTCGGGATAAGAGACTTGTAGCGTCTCTCAGTTTTTGAACATGGCCGGAGACGCTGCCGCGTCTCCTGATAAGGATGCCTAATCGAGTCATTGCACTTGGTGTTGGTGTGAAGTAATAAGTGTGTTTATTGTAGCAATTTACATACGTTTCGATTCTAGTTCGGATTCTTATCAAAGTAACCATCTGATTAATTACAATTCATTGTACTTCCTGGAACACTTTATGATATAATAACAATAAGTTGAATTGCTTAATGTGTGAATATAGTTGTGTGTAAATTAACAATGTTGTTTTTAATATTGTAGTCATATATGTAAATGATTATTTTAGAGTATAAAATTACAATATAAGTGTATTTTTGTGTGAAGTAGTACAATTATGAAATGAGATGTAAAATTACTTTCTTAATTTTACATCTCATTTCATAATTGTACTACTTCACACAAAAATACACTTATATTGTAATTTTATACTCTTCAATAATCATTTACATATATGACTACAATATTAAAAACAACATTGTTAATTTACACACAACTATATTCACATTAAGCAATTCAACTTATTGTTATTATATTATAAAGTGTTCCAGGAAGTACAATGAATTGTAATTAATCAAATGGTTACTTTGATAAGGATTCGAACTAGAATCAAAACGTATGTAAATTGCTATAATAAACACACTTATTACTTCACACCAACACCAAGCCAAGTGAAATGACTCGATTAGGCATAATACCATCTATCAAAGTTGCACTTAGAAACGCAAAAAATGGAATGAGAAGGCTCGAAAAGGCATGGCAAAGCATTTATGTTTCCGTGCACAAATATTGTCAATACTAAAAATCAATGTAACGTAAACTTTAGATTTATTATATTGCCACTTGTCAGTGTAAATCAGAACATGATCAAAGAAATACGTAATGTTGCTGTACCAGCACTAACTAACTCGTACACTGAACTGACTAGACGTTACGTACATTTTTTTAGTATTATATAATATATGTATGCACAGCGACACAAAGGCCTAGCCATGTCTTCTCATTCCTTTGTTTTCTCCAATACGTGTGTAACTTCGGATAGCCAGACATTTCTGTCCCCATCGTCGGAGTATAGGTCATGGAATCAACGAATACACTACAAACTACATAAACGTATAAAATAACTTGTAGCGTTTTCGATCGTATCGTGGAATTGGATTGACTTGAAATCGACCCGAAAATACTATGATCTCGTGAAACGCGGTAAGCGCGCACACTGATGTCCAGTGTACAGAGACACGAAAACCATAACCTCGCAATCGCGCCAGCTGTCAGCTGACGACGACGGACAACCGTGTCTCCCCTCCCCCTTCATCGACATTGCCATTATTGCGATTATTGATCACAGCACACTCTGGATAAATATTCGGCAACTATTTGAGTGCTCTAAACTGCTGTACATCGCCGATATTTCACGTCCTATATACACAATTTCGTTCATTTCTAATTTCTCTTTATATAAGCATTGTTCGATATTTCGTAAGTTGGCGCGTGTCACATTTAACGCTCGCGTTATCTTTAGACCAATAGCGTGACTGGACACTGCTCTGGCACTTTCTTATCATTCGCGACGCGCTTGCGACTCTTCGGTTATCTTCGCCCGCGGTTCGTTCCCTCTCTCCGTGCGAGTCCTGCGCGATCCGTTCGTTACCGTTTCGATTGCGATCCTTCTGGATCCCTTTTATTACTACCATTGTAACCGTCGATAGCGATCATTTAATTGTTACCGTTACGCTCTCTAAAGAGTCATCGATCCCTGTATCACCGTGCGTGCTCGTGCAGTTGATAAAATCAAGTATTTACTTTCTAAGTGCCTTTGCATCATTTTGGGAGATCCTTCCGCGGCGCCACCGATAGTCAGTGGCCGCAAATCCGTTGTTGGCAGCAGCCTCCTCAACTGCAGAGGAATACATATTCTTCGACCACGCTTCCCGAGAGGATTCATACCGGGAAAACGCGTGAGGCCAGCCTTCGCAGCGTTACAACGCGAGACACGGCCATCTCACACGAAATAAGCATCTAAACACAATTTTCAAGATGCGGTTGTATTCGTTCATTCATTCTACACATGTGCCTGCCCTTATTTCGAGCATATAACCTGTGTAACTTTTTCGCCAAGTAAATGTTGTAATGAGCTGACTGCATGCTGAGATAACAATGGGTATAGATTTCTGTAATTTTTTGCTTTTTCCAGCTTTGAACACAAAAGATACCAGGCACACGTACATTAGTTCGGAAATTTTAATCGTGGAGAAGGAATTTTTATTCTGTGAAACTATTGCGAAGAAATTGAAAAGGGACGAAAATGCTAGCTTTATCGATAAAAAAAGGCGGGTCCAGCATCCCCTTAATCGTGGGCTGGCTAATTATAACAAAATCCCACAGCCATACATCATGCTTTGGCTAGTTATAGACAAATGTCAGAGGCATTCATTGTAGGCTGATTTACTGCCAGAGGCGTTATGATTATTAGATTTGAAATTGCTCATGCCAAAAGATTTTGATGCACATATACCTAATTATGAGCAAGTTTAAATTTTGTATGTAATATATATATCTGGAGACACGGTAGTGTCTCGGCGCTAAGCCAAGCGCGCGACACTGCTGTGCCTCCTTTGCGCGAAACTGAGAATTTTTCGGGGTCGAGATGATCAGATCTCAGTAACGGCTGAACCGATCAAGTTCTACATACGCTCAATCGATAGTAAATACTTAAATTGTATGATAAAAGTGCATTCATTTTTTTTCTACGTGCCCTACGAGCGGAGATATCGCGACGAATCTGTGAATTTTCACGTTTTATTTTTAAGAAACGTCGTCATCATCATCATTATTAATGTCGTCGACCAGAAAGAAATGACTATCTCGTTTTTCCGATAATAGAGGGCCTTTGACTTTATGTGTTATCTCACTCTACCTATCATCTCACTCTATCTATCTATATCTAATGTTGCATTGTGTATCACATATGACGCGCGCGCGGTTTAAAATCTTATAATTAAAAATAAAATATTATTCAATATAATATAAAATATTTATTAATAATATATAAATAATGTTATTATATATATAATATATATATAATGTTATATATATATATATATATATCGAAATATAGAGAAACTATGTGTCCAGGTATTCACTATCGAGGAATTAAGTGTCTACATGTTGTCTATATGTTCGTCGTCGAGGAAGTAAGTGTCTACGTATTTTATTTCGAGGAAGTGAGTGTCTAGGTGTTCGCTGTCGAGGAACTAAGTGTCTAGGTGTTCGCCTTCGAGGAAGTGGATGTCTACGTGTTCGACATCGAGGAAGTGAGTGTCTAGGTGTTCGCCTTCGAGAAAGTGAGTGTCTAGGTGTTCGCCTTCGAGGAACTAAGTATCTAAGAGTTCGCCTTCGAGGAAGTGGGTGTCTACGTGTTCGACGTCGAGGAACTGAGTGTCTAGGTGTTCGCCTTCGAGGAACTAAGTGTCTAGGTGTTCGTCTTCGAGGAATTGGGTGTCTACGTGTTCGACGTCGAGAAAGAGAGTGTCTAGGTGTTCGACGTCGAGAAAGTGAGTGTCTAGGTGTTCGCCGTCGAGGATATGGATGTCTAGGTGTTCGCCGTCGAGGATATAGGTGTCTAGGTGTTTGCCGTCGACGAAATAAGTGTCTAGATGTTCGCCGTCGAGGAAGTAGGTGTCTACGTGTTCGCCTTCGAGGAAATGGTTGTTTAGGTGTTTGTAAGAAACAATGTGTCGTCGTTGCCGTCGTTGTCGCCGTCGTCGCCGTCGTCGTCGTCGCCGCCGCCGTCGTCGTCAGCTACGGAGAGAGGAAATGCATTCTGGAAGTTTTGGCGCAAGAGATATAAATGTGTATCTATGGGTGCGGTCGAGTTGCCACTACGAATACTTCGAAGCGTTTGATTAACCAATCAGAAGAAAGAATTTTACAAATTAATCAATCAAGAAATGCTTCGAAGTATTCGTAGTGGCAACTCGACCGCACCCTATAATATCGATCTCTGCGATTTGTAAGATCGATAAAGTCGGATTGAGTCTCGGCAATAACAAAGGATTGAGGTTAGGAAATTTGTCACATCGATGGCATAGACGTATACCTAAGTTAGAATATCTGTGTAACTTTTTAAAGACAATTCTACTAACTAAGGTCGTTGCGTACATATTTTACATAGGGTATAAAACCTGCGCAACGACAGTACTTGCGTTCGAAAATGCTGCGAGCATAAATACAGGTTAGGAAATTTGTCACATCGATGACATATAAAAACATGTAAGTGAGGTTAAAAAAAATAAATTTTCTGATCATTTATCTGATTATTTTATGAAACATGAAATAATTTATTAAAGTTGCAATATCCTTTCATACGCAGGATTATTAAAAAAATTTTAATTAAGAGTGTACGCAATGCAGTAGGAAGTGAAGATTTGAATCTTTTCGATTTAACGCAATCTGACGTGATTGGTGGCTTGGCATCTCTTTGTTACATTCACAGATTTTGAAATCACCAAGCACGCTTCTGGTTCGTGGAATTATCGTGAAATTATTAAAACATCTCTTCACTATCGTATCAGATAAGTTTTATAATATATCCATTAACCTGTTTTCTCTGTTCTCTATATAAAATTTGTTAAAATAGAACTGATTCAATGTGTTACGTCCAAGCTCCGATTCCTGGAGGAGCTGCGGAAGGGCGCAACGAACTCTACCCGAGATTCGGTCACGCTCGATCCCCAAATTTCGGATGGGGCAACGGAGGAGCGTCACCGAGTTCGGGCTTTCGCAGGTACACACCGTGGAGTGTCCTGCGAGTCGATCGTACCTTAAATGCTCCGGAAAATGGGTCAGTGTCTCGAAAGAGACACTATGACGCCTTTTTCCGTGAGCGGACACGATCGTTGGTCCTTTAATTTAGGTCAGGGAACTTAATCCCTATGACCTGGGAGTGGACCTGTGCGATCTAACGGGAATTGATGAAGGAGTACGAGAAAAGGTTTAATAAATGAAATTGAAGCGGGTTTTACATTTTAAAATTAAATTTCTTACGCATTCATTTGTGACAATAACAATATACATAATGAACATTATTCGTGACTATAAATGAATGCAAATAGAAATTACAAGACGAACTAACATTACAAGAAATAAACTTACTAAAATATAAGTACAATAAAAAAATAAAAATTTCAAATGTCGCGTGTGTGTATGTGTGTGTGTACGAAAGGGATGAGAGAAGAATTAGGAGAAGCTCCTGTGACAATTTCAGGGGAGTGCGGGTCAGACGGCGTTCATGCGAACGAAAAAGGGGAAGGAGATTCCGGGGAGGTACATGATGATTTCATGTTCCGGGAAGAGGTCTGCGGGATGGAAGGAGGTGGAAGAAAAATCAGGAAGGGGAGGAAACATCTGCCCAGGGAAGGAGGTGGTGACGGGGGGAGGAAGAGAAGTCTGTGGGGGGAAGGAGGTGGTGACGGGAGGAGGAAGAGTTTGTTCGGGGAAAGAGGAGGTGACAGGGGGAAGAAAGATTTGTGGGGGGTAGGAGGTGGTGATGGAGGGAGGAAGAGTTTGTTCGTCGAAGGAGGTGGTGACGGGGGAAGGGGAATGGGATTCTGCGAGTGGAGGGGGAGTGGGAATCTCATTTAGGGTAAGGGGAGGATATCTCTCGTTCATCGGGAGAGGGGAAATCGAGGGGGAATCAAGGGGAGTTAGAAGCGGGAATTTGGTGAGGTCAAAAGGAAACTCTGAGGAATCAACGGGGGAGTAAGAGGGTTCCGGATATTGTACGTGTATAGGTGTGGGTGTGCGTGTGTTCGTGGCGGGCTGAGCGAAGGGAGACGTAACGATGACTGAAGGACGCGATGTAACGTCTACGGGGCAAAGCGGGGTAGCGTCTACGGGGAGAAGCGGCGTAGCGTCTACGGGGAGAAGCGGCGTAGCGTCTACAGGGAGAAACGGCGTAACCAATGGTTGACGGGGCCGCGGACTCCTATGGTTCTTAACGTAAGGCGAGGCTCCTTAGAGGCACCCCGAGTGCGCACTAAAATTTGAAGGTGGTGTTAAGTATTGAGAATGTGGAAAATTAAGATTGGAGTTTGCGTGCACGATATTTACTACGCATACTCCTAGAGGAAGGTGAAAGGGTAAGGAAGGCAGTGGCAATGTCTTACTTGTAGAAGAAAAAGGTGGCGGCGATCAGTCCTTCGCAGTGCGGTCGGCGATGGTGGAGGTTCCTACGGAATCTCCAAGAGGCAGGATGCAAAAGGCTTCGGAAGGGCCTCGGGGGTGCATGGTCGTCGTGGGTGGTCCTGGTGGACCTCGAAGGCCTCGGAGGCGCACGGTCGGTCAACGGGCCGTAGATGAGCCTCGGTGCACTGACTCTAACTTAACCGCAAGATCTAGGTCAGTTGGCTCGGGCTATGCCTCGGACAACTGACTTTGATCATAAGTGCGACTTGAATAAGAAAGACCGGCCAGTCGACTCGGGCTTATCGCCTCGGACTACTGACACGGTGGACTGAAGATTACTACTGACGCTGTGCGCTTCCGAGGGCCCCGTCTTTATAACCCAAAAGGGCGGGCTTTTCCTTTGTCTAAAATTTTTGCAACGCTAGCAACTAGTGACATGATTTACGATTTTTCTTAACTCCTATCGATATTGATATCTAGCGTCTTCTAGGAAGAGCTCCGGGAATAAAGGATTTTACGATTTTTTCTGTGTCCTATCGAGGTTGATCTCGCGTGTTCTCGGGGAGTTAAGAAAAATAAAGCAATTTACAATTTTTCTTAACGGTTTTATGCGTGGGAAATTACTGTCGGGACCACGTCGCGCTTTGTCATAGATAAAATATATGACCAGAAGAGTCGTTGGTTTCCGTTTATATTTATTGTATGTCAAATAAACATCGCCGTGGGAAATCCTCTAAGAGTTTTACGATTTGGCACGATGGACATGGCGCCAGTTATTTTTTAAAGCTAGATTTCTTAGAGTTACGGATCATTCCCAGATGATACTTTAGAGTGTTTGTTATCTAGTGACCGCTTAGAAATATATGGTTTCGCAATTTTTATCGCCGTCTGCCCTTTGTACGCAAGTTGTTTTCCTCGTTTAATTTTTCTTTTGAGTGGCATTTACGAGTCTCCCGGCGAGTGGTGTTTACTTAGGCCTCTATTATCAGATATCCGCGCTCGGGCCCATCTCGTAAATCTCACTCTGGTCATGACGCTGACCAAGATCTTTTGAAAGAAAAGAATCGTGGAGTCTACAGGACGTAACACAATGTGTTGTATTTTAATTACAGATTTTGAAAGAAAAGACCTGAATCCAATCTGTCAGTATATAACTTCATATTTGATAGTTATCTCAATATTATCCTATGAAATAATTTATTATTTATCAGGTCTCTATTACATTTGTCCCATTTTTTACAATATCTTTACAAGTATACCCTGATAAATAATAGATTATTTCATAGAATAATTTTGAGATATCTACCAGACAAATAAATAATAATATAATAAAAGACAACTCACAAAATAAACACAGTGATGAGAAAATCAAGATTACGCCAGATATAAAATTATTTGGTCTTAGTACACATTGCCTTTTAAGGATGACAAATAGTTTTCTGGATATTTTAGTAAATGGTACAACTACCTGACAATTAATAAATAATATATTATTTCATAGAGTAATTTTGAGATAACTACCAGACAAATAAATGATAATATAGTAAAAGGCAACTCACAAAATAAACACAGTAATGAGAAAATAAAGATTACGCCAAATAAAGTATTATTTGTTTTTTTTTTTAGTATACATTTCCTTTTAAGAACATTGACAAATAATTTTCTAGATATTTTAGTAAAAGATATATATCAAGATTACGTCAAATAAAGTATTATTTATTTTTTTTTTTATAGTAAACATTTCCTTTTAAGGACATTGACAAATAATTTTCTAGATATTTTAGTAAAAGATATATACAGACAGATTGGTTCAGGCCGTTCCTTTCAATAAATCTGAAATTATAATTGAGTACAAAGAATCTGTTCTTTTATATTTAAACATAAACTCCTTCATATATAATATATACAATATATTTTTAAATTATTCTTTAAATCATTTAGAATCTAAACCTGTTTAGATAGAGTCGTCATAATAACATGACACAATTAATTTGCTTTTGAAGTTATTTGTTGGATCAAAAAGTAATACTGTTTAATTAATATTTTTGAACAAAATAATGAGAATGTCGATTGTGAAGGAGACGTTATATTCTTTACATATGCTAATACTTTTTACGTTAATCTGAGGACAACAATATCGTAACCAATAAGCTGAAGAACTTCATTGGCCGATGGTTGTGCTTATGCTTGGACATCTTAATCTCAATCAAAACATGAATATTATATAACATCATCGCTGAAGATGGCAAGAAACTTTTGCCGAAACGTCGGGAATAGTTTATAATTGTTCGAAATCAAATCATTATTGTATGTATATTGTTAAACAATAACTAACTCTTTGACTCTATTTGCCTGTATACCAATGTATATTACATGAATACATAGGTTGTTTTATATTGATATTTAAATTGTGAAAGTCAGTAAACTTGATATTATATTAATATTTTTAGTTTTTAATTCTAATTAATTTTTTATAAATATTTTTTATATATATCTGTACTTTAACATAATATATTATCACGAAAGTAACTGATATTAAAATATCTATATAAATATACAATTTATACTAACTTCGATACATTGCATCCTCCCTTCTTTTATTTCACTATCTTGTCATATAATATGGATTTTTCCCATAAAATGTACCGTTTAATTAACTAGTCTTTAAAAATTCTAAAAATAATATTAACGTCTATATTGGACTCTCGATAAACAAACAATCAAATGTATTACAAAACAGGCAAGTAAGAGTAAATTTAAAATCTACGCGGTTGTCAATGCGTTAAAATATAAATATATTAAAAAATCTCTTTCAAAAGATTACAAAATTACAAAATTACAAAATTCATACGTTTCGACTGAATTCCAGTCATCTTCAGTGAAATGAAATTACAAAAAATATATACATATCCCAAACCAACTCCATGTTAATACGCAAAAAAGCGAGTCAAGCCAACGTAAATCCACGCAATCCACGATACACACACGTCAAATTAAATGACTCCATCATTCCAATCAAACGGCATCCTCCATAGTTAACCCTTCCAATGACGGTTGTAAGTATAACAGCACTTGTCAAAATCCAACGTTTGACAAATATTATCTGAATTGAAACAAGAAATTACAAATAAAGCGCTGTATATGATAAAAGAAAGTGATAACTCACCAGATGCAATTCAACCGAAAGGAAAGAGCAAGAATAACCATGATACGCACAAATCAATATTCCAAAAATCAGAACCAAAATTAAAAAATTAAAATATTGTCAAGATATAAAATTATGTGTCTAATCAATATAGAGGATTGCTATGTAATGAGCAACCTTTAATATGCTCGGTGCTATTACGTCAAGTAATGTTGTGTTGCAGAAACTTGAAAATTGGGCGTTACAAAGATTGGAAATTGAGTTACCTTTCTTCTTTAGATATGTTGATGATGTAGCATTAGCTGCTCCGGTCAATATGATTGATGAAATATTGAAGATTTTCAATTCTTTTCATCCTAGTGAAAGTAGACTCCAGTTTACTATGGAGATTGGAGGTGATACATTGAATTTTTTAGATATAAGTATTATCAATAACAAAGGTATATTAGAATTTGATTGGTATCACAAACCAACATTTTCGGGAAGGTATCTCAATTTTTTGTCTAATCACCCAATTTCACAGAAAAAAGGGGTGCTTATAAGCATGGTAGATAGAGCATTTTTATTGTCGCACCCTAAGTTTCATGTCAAGAACTTGTGTTTTATTATTAGGACGTTTTTAGATAATGACTACCCTTTAAAATTTATTTTTGACACGATTAATTTTAGACTCAAAGCGCTTATTAAAGGAAAAGCTATTAAACAATCACAGATTGAGTCTGAATCTCAGAGTTTGAATAAAAAATTTTGGTTCACAATACCGTTTTTACCAAATATTTCAGATAAAAATATCATAAAGGATCTAGACATGAAACTGTCTTTCTATAGTATGAGCAAACTTCAATCGTTTATAAGACCGCAAAAAGACAGGTTACCAACTATGGAGAACAGAAATGTGATATATGAAATTTGTTGTAAGGATTGTGACTCAACATACGTTAGTCAAACAGGCAGAAAGCTTAAAACGAGAATTGCGGAACATCGCAACCAAATCAATAGAACAGCAGTTTCCAAATCTGTTGTTACTCAACATAGATTGGAGGGGCATGAATTTGATTGGTTAAATGTTAAAATTAAAAACAGTGAGAGATATTTTAACAGAAGATCAGTCGCGGAAATGCTGTATATTGCGTTACAATCTAATGGACTAAATTTACAATCGGATACTGAATTTTTACATCATGCGTACGTGAATATTTTACAGAGATTTAAATAACATATATGACACACGAGAGCGCTTCTTTACACGACGCATTCAAGTCTGTTATTTTCTGTTCTCTTAGCTTGTTATTATTTAGTTTTTGACATAATAGCACCGAGCATATTAAAGGTTGTTCATTACATAGCAATCCTCTATATTGATTAGACACATAATTTTATATCTTGACAATATTTTAATTTTTTAATTTTTGATTCTGATTTTTGGAATATTGATTTGTGCGTATCATGGTTGTTCTTGCTCTTTCCTTTCGGTTGAATTGCATCTGGTGAGTTATCACTTTCTTTTATCATATACAGCGCTTTATTTGTAATTTCTTGTTTCAATTCAGATAATATTTGTCAAACGTTGGATTTTGACAAGTGCTGTTATACTTCCAACCGTTATTGGAAGGGTTAACTATGGAGGATGCCGTTTGATCGGAATGATGGAGTTATTTAATCTGACGTGTGTGTATCGTGGATTGCGTGGATTTACGTTGGCTTGACTCGCTTTTTTTCGTATTAACATGGAGTTGGTTTGGGATATGTATATATTTTTTGTAATTTAATTTCACTGAAGATGACTGGAATTCAGTCGAAACGTATGAATTTTGTAATTTTGTAATCTTTTGAAAGAGATTTTTTAATATATTTATATTTTAACGCATTGACAACCGCGTAGATTTTAAATTTACTTTCACTTGCCTGTTTTGTAATATATTTGTTTAAAAATTCTATCCCTAAAGATCTAAGAGGTACCATCCTTATACACTTATTTAACCCTTCCTCGACACTATGGGTCAATGTAATTGGTTCAGTTTAAACGCTTATATCTTTCTGGCAATTCAAATATCGGCGGTTTCATGGCTCTCTGGTGGCAGTCGGGGGATTGAACTCTGTGGATGATTTCCTCGCGATCCCGAGCCCTCAGTAGCCGGTGAGCGTCGGTGATAAATTTTTTTTCACATATTTACCTATGTTTTGAGAACCTATATTTCAAATTTTAGCTAATTCCATTGAAAATTAAAAAAAAAAATTTTTTTTCGTAAAACTTGATTTTTTCAAAAAAAAATTTTTCGCGAATTTTTTTAAGCATGTTAATAATTTTTAATACTTTTTTTTTGATCGGATATCATTTAAGTATGTCCAAAGTATACGTTAGAATTTTTTCAGGTCGATCGGTGCATTCATGACTGAATGGCGAGCGATCAAAGTTCGTCTAGGGTCATATTGACCCGCACTGGCGTATTTGATTAAAAAAATAGGTGTGTCGAGGAAGGATTAATTCTAATGACATGTATCTTTTGTACGTATATACCATATAAACTTACCTTTTTAAAAAAAAGGTAGAAGAAAGCGCTAAGAGCGGGTTCTGCTGGACAAAAAACCATTTGGGCCAGTTTCATCAACGTCAATTACTTAATCGACTGTGAAACTGACCAATCACATTTGCTGTTTAGTAGAACCATCTTTAAAAACCTACGTGATATTATCCTTATTTAATTAATTATAATGACATGTATCATTTGTATAAAAGATTTGATATCGATAGTCTGCGCCAAGTTATTCTACCTTATTACTTACTTAATTTTAATGACATTTATCATTTGTATACAAGATTTGATATCAACAGTCGGCGCCAAGTTAAATTTTACCAAATTAAAAAGTAAAACACAAGTGGTACCTTTAATCTTTAAGAACCCATATAGTACTATTATTTAAATTCCACTAAATTAAAAAGTAAAACCTAAGTGGAATTATCTTTATCTTCATACAATGAAACCTAAGTATATGCCTTTGTATTCTTATTAAAAGATCTTCCTATTCGAAACCAAGTGATTTAATTCTTGTTTAAAAAAATTAGATCACAATTAATTTAAAAACAAAATGAAAAAGATTTAATAATAAATAAGTATAAGTAAAGGACTCTTATTCTCAAAAATAAAAAGATACTAAAAAGACACAAATTAAGAGTCAAAAAATTAAAAATTTTTCTTTAATAACGTAGTAAAAAGATAAAAAGAAGTAATATAACAGGTTACAGCACGGCCATGACTTTCGATGGAATGAAGTAGAGATTCTTGATGAAGAATCTAATTACAGGTAGCGCATAGTGTCTGAAATGATTAACATTAAAAAACAGAAGAACAGTTTGAATTTGCAAACAGACACTGAAAACCTTCATGAGACATACATTCCGTTGATAAACAAAATTTGACTTTGCTGTGCTGTTTCCTTTTTAGATCATGGCTAATTGTTGTATCGTGCAGACGTGTTAATTTTCTGCCTTCTTGTCGTTGAATAAGGCTAACGGATTCATTATGGATTGCGACGATTTTGTAAACCTTTTATTTGAGATTTGTGTGCTGATGTATCCATGTATCAAGGTTTGGAAACTTAAAATTGTATTTCTTGTCAATCATTTATATATAATTAATCCTATTGTTTACAGAAAATTATTGTCTTAATTCTTTTATAGATTTATTATCGATCTATCAATCGCTTATAATAATTTCTTTATCTTGGTGTTGGATGCATCATTTTTTCATCAATGATTTTTCTATACGATGTTTTTCTGTTGGTTACTTCTGAAGAAGACTCAATCCACGAGTCGAAACATGTAAAGTTTTACAGATTTTATTATTAAGCTTATTTTTATTTTTGTATTGATTTTGTTCTTGTTTTTTTCATATTTATGTACACTCGTTTATATTACTTCTTTTTATCTTTTTACTACGTTATTAAAGAAAAATTTTTAATTTTTTGACTCTTAACTTGTCTTTTTAGTTTCTTTTTATTTTTGAAAAAGATTTATTTAAATAGAAAAATTTTTTATGTAAAAACACTTCGCGCTGCTAGAGCGAATAAAAAAAACAATGAAAACTATCTAAAAGCTATAAAAATTAATACAAAAATATGTAAGAATAATGATAATTTAAAAATTATAGTAAACATATTCTAAATGCTACATTTAATAAATACAGCTTACTTTTCTTTTTTTATGTATTTCATTCGCATATACTGTACGCGAATATACATATACAGACTGCATACTTTAACTCTCGTAGTTTCTAATCTCTTTTATATAAAATGTTACATCCATATATCATTTTATTATGACGTTATTAACTTGGGATTGAGATACAATTCACTCGACATACATATACACGAATATATACACACTAAATACTTTAATTCTCGTGAAAATGTTTCTTAACTTTATCATTGTATTTTATTACATCGAGATCGAGAACTAGCAGCGCGAAGTGTTCTTAAATAAAAAATTTTTCTATTTAAATAAATCTTTTCCATTTTGTTTTTAAATTAATTGTGATCTAATTTTTTTAAAGAAGAATTAATTCACTTGGTTTCGAATAGGAAGATCTTTTAATAAGAATACAAAGGCATATACTTAGGTTTCATTGTATGAAGATAAATATAATTCCACTTAGGTTTTACTTTTTAATTTAGTAGAATTTAAATAATAGTACTATATGGGTTCTTAAAGATTAAAGGTACCACTTGTGTTTTACTTTATAATTTGGTAAAATTTAACTTGACGCCGACTGTTGATATCAAATCTTGTGTACAAATGATAAATGTCATTAAAATTAAGTAAGTAATAATAAGGTAGAATAACTTGGCGCCGACTATTGATATCAAATCTTTTATACAAATGATACATGTCATTGATTTAAGTAAATAATAAGGATAATATCACGTAGGTTTTTAAAGATTAGAATTTAACTTGGCGCCGACTATTGATATCAAATCTTTTA
>NW_017279819.1:182131-211964 GCF_001594065.2 Cyphomyrmex costatus
GCGGAGAAAGAAAGATATTTGATCGAGATATTAGGAAACGATGATAATGAGTCAATCAGGGCATCTGACAGCGATGACGACGACTGGGTACCAGATGAAATTTTGTCCGAGCGTGACGCTTCTGATAGCGATGAACCTGTTGATGATTTAGCTCAAGAAATTGATGCACCTACCGAAGAAGGTATATAAAATTACTAAATAAATTGTAGCGCGAAATAAAAAATCATAACTAATATTTAGTTTGGTCTACTATGAAATTTTTTATTTTTAGATGACGAAGAAAATGAAGACACTGAAGAAGAGCGAGAGGAAGAAGGAGAAGCTGAGGCTCAAAGAGAGGATCAAGCAGCAGCTGCAGCACGAGCAGGTAGCTTACCTTTAGAGTGTACAATTATTTGAAAATTTAAGTACTGAAGTATATATAATAAATTAATGTACTAATTTTTTCAGGGGAAACACCAAGCACTTACATAGCCAAAGATAAAACTGTATGGAATAAAACGCCGTTTTATCAACATCAAATTGCATCTCATAATATAATACGTCAGCGAAATGGTCCTCATCGAAGTACCGAAACACTTTCAATAAGCAATACTTTCAAGAAGATATTTACAGTACATATGGTAGATATTATCATTCGACATACAAATAAAAAGGCTTTGTCAGTTTACGCAGCATTCAATGCAGCGCATCCAGATTCGAAGCGAGAATGGAAGCCTGTTACTGTACAAGAAATATATTCGTTCATGGCTATTTTGATTTGCTCTGGTGTAAATAATTCTAATACCGATCATACATCTGATATGTGGCATTCAAATTCATATCCACTCTATCGAGCGACAATGGGGCTCAATAGATTTCGGAACATTTTGCGTTTTATTAGATTCGACGACGCCAATACACGCCAGCAACGCGCAAAAGAAGATAAAGCAGCTCCGATCCGTGATCTCTGGACAATGCTCAACGCAAATTTATCTAAGATGTACAAGCCAAAGTAAAGTACAGATGTATATCAAAAATATATATAAAAAATGATTTAAAGAATAATTTAAAAATATATTGTATATATTATATACGAAGGAGAGTGAAAATGATGAGTAGTAGGGCGTATCTGATACGATTGAAATCAATATTGTATCAGATATTTTTAGAATCTCTATTAATTTGTTCTCTCTATTTTTTACATAAATATAAAAGATCAGATTCTTTGTACTCAATTATAATTTCAGATTTATTGAAAGGAACGGCCTGAACCAATCTGTCTGTATATATCTTTTACTAAAATATCTAGAAAATTATTTGTCAATGTCCTTAAAAGGAAATGTATACTAAAAAAAAACAAATAATACTTTATTTGGCGTAATCTTGATTTTCTCATTACTGTGTTTATTTTGTGAGTTGCCTTTTACTATATTATCATTTATTTGTCTGGTAGTTATCTCAAAATTACTCTATGAAATAATGTATTATTTATCAGGATATATTTGTAAAGATATTGTAAAAAAATAGATGATAAATAATAAATTATTTCATAGAATAATTTTGAGATAACTATCAAATATAAAGGTATATTATACCGACGGATTGGATTCAGGCCTTTTTCTTTCAATAAATCTGAAAATAAAAAACTGTATATAGAATTAGTTCTTTTTTAATTATGTAGAGAAGGAGAGGACAAATATTAGAAAACTTATCTAATACGATATCGAAGAGATCTTTTAATAATTTCACGGTAATTCTATGAATCAGTAACGTGCTCGGTGATTTTAAAATGTGTGCGTGTACCAAAAAGATATCAGGTCAGCAATCACGTCAAACGGTTACATTAAGTCGGAAAGATTCATAATTCACTTCCTACTGTTTTGTAAAAATAATAACAGGCTTTTTCTTTTAATCTGAAAAAAAAAGGCAGTACAAAGAATCAGTTCTTTTACAATTATATAATATAAAGAATAGAGAAAACAAATTAATAGAAATTCTAAACATATCTGATACGATTGGAATCAATATTACATCAGTTAATTTTAGAATCTCTATTAATTTGTTCTCTCTATTTTTTACATAATTATAAGAGAACTGATTCTTTGTACTGAATTATAATTTCAGATTTATTGAAAGGAAAAGCCTGTACCAATCTGTCAGTATTTATATACTATTTACTAAAATATCCAAAAAAATATTTGTTATCCTTAAAAGGCAATATGTACTAAAACCAAATAATTTTATATTTGGCGTAATCTTGATTTTCTCATCACTGTGTTTAGTTTGTGAGTTGCCTTTTACTTTAATATTATTTATTTGTCTGGTAGTTATCTCAAAATTATTCTATGAAATAATGTATTATTTAGCAGGATATACTTGTAGAAACCCGATAAATAATAAATTATTTCATAGGATAATACTGAGATGACTGTCAAATATAAAGATATACTGACAGATTGGATTCAGGCCTTTTATTTCAATAAATCTGAGAATAAAATAGAACACAAAGAATCAGTTCTTTTATAATTATATAAAAAATAGGGAATACAAATTAATAGAAATTCTAAACATATCTGATACGATTGGAATCAATATCAAATAATTTTAGAATCTCTATTAATTTGTTCTCTCTATTTTTTTATATTGTGACGTGACACTTTGTGTCCGTCACTCGTGAGTGCATTGGCACGAAGATCCTGTGTCCTCTAAGCTCGAAGGGCGAGGGCACAAGCGAGCGTGCCAAATTTGTAATTTTTTTTGTAAAATATTTAGTTATTTTCAGATTTTGCAATAACGATTTTTAGTCACATTTAAGCGTGAGCGGTGGTTATCTTAGATTCGTGTAATGTTGCCGCCTCACTCACGGAAGGAAGAAAGAAGACGTTGTGGAGGAAGCAAGAAACCACCGAAGAAGATCCCGATTGTGTCCTCCAGGAGCGCGGTACACGCAGGTCGTATTGTTTTGTAACCTTTGATAATTATGATATTATTTGGTGATTGTCGCATCTTTATTGCAGACGCCTCGGAGAGAGACGTACTAAGGGACCGTCTCAGCACGGCCCGAACAGTGGCAGCCGCCTCCACTTCTGAGGAGAGCGATAGAAGACCACTGATCAAGACGGAAAGCCTCGGCCAGTTAATTTGGAAAAGCGCGCCAGAGATTCAAAGGATACGCGACCCGCAGGGGTGCGTTCCAAAATTCACTCCGAGTAACAGAGTTTAACCCGGAATAGAGGGGGAAAGAGTAAGTCAGAGTACGTTACTCGAGTTGAACAATTTGGAACGCGAACGAGTAAGGGAGTGAGAGAGAGACAGAGAATTGGAAATCAGACAGAGAGTTGGTAAAAAAAGCCTTTAAATTGGAATATTTAGGATTTGTACATCAAAACAAGAAATGGAACAATCAGTTCTGACAAGTATTATCGCCTGTAATGAAACATTAGTGAAAACTGTTCTAAATTTAGATATGAACAGTAGTGAAAGTGAAAATGAGCTGGATGAGTTATTGTACATAATGGAATCTTCTCAATTAAGAGGAAAACGAAAGAAAGTTGTTCGCATAGAGTGGTTATGTAGATAATGTCGTACCCAGATTTACAACACGTCAATTTAAGGAACACTTCCGCATGACTTGTACCTGTTTTCAAATATTAGAAAATAAATTAGGCTTAATGTTATCAAAATATAAAAGAGGAAGATCCGTTATATCACCAAGAATACAATTACTTGCTACTTTATGGTTGTTGGCAACTCCAGATTCTTATAGGTGAGTGTAAAATCCTTTTACAATATACTTGTAAATAATAATTTTTATAAATATTTAATGATAAAACACATCTAATAACAGATCGGTGGGACTTAAATTTGGTTTGGCAAAATCTTCATTAAATCATTGTGTGCGACGCGTTGTGCATGTCCTCTGTCAAATTTCGAGTGATGTTATTAAATGGCCATCTATAGATAACATGGACGCTGTCACAGAAAAATTCAAACGAATAGCTTGTCTCAAACATGTTCTTGGTGCTATCGACGGAACATACATTGAAATTCCAGCACCATCGGTAAATGTTTTTACAGCTTTCGTCTTTTAAATCAAATATATTTTTTGAATAATGAGAATATGTTTTCAATTATAGATAGATACCCAATGTTATCTAACAAGAAAATGCAAGTATGCCATTACTCTACAAGTAATATGTAATGCAGATTTATTTTTCACTGATTGTTTCGTTGGATATCCCGGATCTGTGGGTGATATCAGAGTTTTTCGTAATTCAGATTTTTGGCATAATGTCCATAGAAATTATCGCTTATTTTTTCCGAATGAAAAGTTTATTATAGGAGACAAAGCGTATCCCTTACGAAATTGGTGTTTAACAGCCTATAGAGATAATGGTCATTTGACACAGGTACATTGCAGTGTTAATATTAACATATTTTAATTTTTATACATTTTAATTTTTAAAGGTTATTTTTATCAAATTTTGCAATTAACTTCATTGTTGATTAAAATACAGAAATGATTAATAAGGAAATTCTATAAAAAATTTTGTATGAAAAGTATATAGTTAAAAATTTTGATGTTTATCACTCCGCAAATTAATCAACGATTTAAATAACCAGAGTTTAATGAAAAAGTGATGTTAAACAATTCAATATTATCATAGTATTGTAGCATGTTATATCTTTGTATAAATTATTACTTTTTTGTGTTACAGGTCGAAAACAATTTTAACCATATATTGTCACAAACTAGACAATCAATAGAACGTGCCATTTCATTATTAAAAGGCCGCTATCGCCGCTTAAAGTATTTAGATATGTCTAGAATAGATTTAGTACCCGCGACAATCTTGGATTGTTGCGTTCTTCACAACATATGTTTAATGAATACTGATGACATTAAAAATTATATTTTAGAAGGTAGAGAAAACGATCAAAATGAAGAAAACATTGAAAATAGAGAGAATGTTGTAGAGAATGAGGAGCATGAAGATCATGATAATGAGGGTGTAGCAAAGAGCAATTATTTTGCAGCACTTTTTTATAGAGAAATATAACAATCGATTATATATGACATAATATGAATTATTAACTAGAGTAGCCTTTAATATCAAAAGTACCGAGCGGTTATTGATTGTTTATATTTTTTAAATTGATATTATGTTTCTTGTATCTTAAAAGATAGGATTCTGAAATTCTTTGTCTTTTTAGTAATCATAGACTCTTAGTAACTGATGGAGTATTACCTAGATAGACACACACACACACACACACACACGCGCGCGCGCGCGCAAAAATGGTGAGCACAAAAAATCTTAAGAGCTTATTTGTCGTGTACTATTAAATTAAAACGCATTTTTGCGATATTTGGAAAAGGGGATCAGCCACGATTTTAAGTTTACCATTTCTTTGACTTTCAAATGGCTACAAATTAAACTGTGAAGTCCGTTTTTCGCTACCTTTTTCATTATACCTTTTGACCCTTAAAGACCACTGTGTATGCGGGTCAAATCACTAATTACGCTAAGCGAAAACTATGAAGCGACAATGACGTTCTTGGACGATATTAGAAATGATATTAAAACCGAGGCTTCAACAGCATCAAAAGCATCAGGGTTTTTGAAAATACTTGAGAGCTTTGAGTTTTATTTCTTTTTAACCATTATGATCAACATATTTCAAAGAGTTGAGATATTAAACAAGGAGCTACAAAAAGTGGAACTTCAAATTAACGAATCTCACGAGAAAGTTATGGCAGTTTAAGAATCACTTGTACAACTACGAGAATCTGGTTTCGATTCCAACTGGCGTACAGCTAATCTGAAGGCAAACGAATTAGAGTTAGATGAACCGAATATTCCTCGTATTCGGAAGGCTCCGAAACGATTAGATTCGATTCCAGCTAATCATAATTTTTCTACACCAGAAAATTATTATCGAAAATTATATTTTGAAATCGTGGATCAAGTTATATCATCAATGAATGATCGTTTCACTACAGACACCATGCATTTTTTAAATCAAGTTGAAGATTTTATCGTTGGAAAAAAGGGTGCCGAAGTTGAAACAATTACTTCCTTTTATAACTGCAGCCCTAGCGACAAAGATACAGAAAGTATAGATTTTAATGCGCAGCAACTTCTACTACATCGAGCAATGTTTCTCGATATAACAAATCAGAAAGATGTAAAGATCAACTCTCTCAGAGACGTGGTCTCTTTCTTGAAAGACAATAGTTCGATTGCCAGTTTGATTCCTCAGTTTACAAGATTGGTGAAAATACTCTTAACAATCCCAGTATCATCGTGCACTGCAGAACGATCGTTTTCTGCTCTACGCCGATTGAAAACTTATTTAAGGTCTACGATGCTACAAATCAGACTTAATTCTGTTGCAATCCTGCATATTCACTCCAAAGATGCAGCTGCGCTTGATATTGAAAAGTTAATGAACGAGTTTATAAGTCGAAACAGCAGCAGACGCAATACGTTCGCCACGGTTAATGCTAATATTTAAATAAAGTATAGTATACAAATTTACAAAGTTTGGTGTTTTTTCCTCGGAAAAAATTAATTTCATCTTTAATGTTGCTAGGACATAATGATATATCATTGGACAATGACGGCAGCTATCGATTAATGGTAATCATAACAATCGTTGATCTGTTTACAATCTGTTTAAGCCAGGAACTGTTTATTCGACAAAATATTACTACCCAAAGCACTAAGAATTGATATACATAATGTCTTTTAAATTTAAAACAGTATGCCCTACTTTTGAGATCACTCAACAGTAATAAGTAAAAACATCAAAGATAAAAAACAGTATATCCTTAATACCTATCCAAGTAATTAATTTTTTGGCGTATAACGGTCAATTTAATTAAAAATTTAGAAAATATTAATTATTTTCATGAAATGCGAGATTTGCGTTTTCTACGCTTTAAAAAGAGCCTCTGTTAAAACTATTTTTTAATAAACTACTTTTTTGCCTATACTAAACCTTTTAAAACTAAATTACTGAATTAAAAATCATGCAAGACGAAAACATTGGAAATCAAAAATGGGAAATGTGATCTTCAGCCCTGAGCAGGAGTCGAACCCACGACCTTTGAATAGCCGGTTCACTGCTATAGCCTTAATATTGAGCAAATCAATACTTAAATTAGAGGTAATAAATTCGAATTTCTGTACTAAAGATGAAAACGAACCAATAATACGAGAAAAGTAACAAATTGATTAATGTCTGTATAAATTTGTTCGATTATATAAGGTTAGGTTGGGTCAGGTTAGGTTAGGTTTTTTCAGGGCTTTGTGAACGCATCGGCGCTGTGGACAGGTCCGGCGCCTGCTACAGGTGCGGGGCCTCCGGGCACCTCGCGGGCTCGTGTGTGGAGCCCCTGCGGTGCCCGGCCTGCGCCGAGTCGGGCCAGTCCGCGGCGCACAGGATTGGGTCGCTCCCCTCCTGCAAGGCGGCAGGAAAGGGAGCGGCGAGAAAGAAGAAGGGTGGTGGGGGCGTGGGTTCGGCCGCGGTGCGGCCCCCCTCCGCCCTTACCACGTCGAAGGCGAGCGCGTGTGGCGCGGCCGAGGGGATGGACGTAGAGTCCGTCCCGTCGGCTGCGCCGCAAGTTAGGGCGCCCTCCGTGGCCTCCGACAGGACGGAGGCCATGGAGGTCGCCCACGAGGAAGAGCCCGCGGAGGAGGCGCTCCTCATAGCCCTTTAATGGCAGGAGAAGTCCCTCTTCTTCAGGCCAATTTGGCCCACTCTTCGGCGGGCCTGGCGATGTTTCGCCAGTGCCTGGCGGAGAGTGGGGCGGGGCTGGGGATCGTCGCCGACCCATACTACATCCCGGAAGACCACCTGCATTGGGCGGCCGACCGAGGTGGGTTGGCGGCGATCATCTGGAGTCGCGGCGGCGGGTCCCCGCCCATGTCTCTTTTGGAGGCGGGGCGGGGATTCGTCGCGGTTGAGTGGAGTGACGTCCATGTAATGGCGTGCTACCTCGTGCTCGGCCTGCGTTTGGCCGAGTACGAGGTGGCACTGGGGCGCATGGGGGACTGCCTGCGCAGATTCCCCCGGCGCCCCTGGATAGTCGGGGGGGACTTCAACGCGCACTCGTGCGCGTGGGGTTCCCCCCGAACAAATGAGGTGGGTGAGGAGGTGGAGGAGTGGGTGAATAGCCTGGACCTCTGCCTCCTCAACCAGGGACGTCACCCCACTTTCAGGGGTGGCAGGGGGGAAGTCCATCGTCGACTTGACGTGGGCCTCCCCTGCCATCCGGAATAGAGTCAGGGGATGGAGGGTACGACCTGGCGCCCTGGGGGAACAGACGGATCACTGCCTGATCCAGATGGCCGTCGGGGTCCGTCCGTCACCTGTGCCCCCTCTTCCCCCCACGTGGAGGCGGGAGGAGGAGGGGGGAGGACGGGCGCCCTCGCTGGAAGGTCCGCGCTCTGGACGGCGACAAGCTGGCTGCCGCGCTCGAGGCCCTTGTCTGGGTCGACGGTTCGGCCCCGGCGGGCTCCAGCGGGGGTGGAAGAGGGCGCGGAGTGGCTGGGACGGGCAATGCGCCAGGCGTGCGATATCGCGATGCCTCGCAGTCGCCCGTCCATTCGCCGCTCCGCGTACTGGTGGACCGAGGAGCTCGCCGAGCTCCGAAGGTCCACCATCTCCGCTCGGCGTGCCCTTCTCCGCGGGTTGCGGAGGAGGGACGCCGAGGGAGAGCTGGAGGTTCTGAGGGATGCCCTGCGCTCAGCCAGGGCGGCCCTCAGAATCTCCATAAGGAAGGCGAAGGCCCAGGCATGGTCGGAGATGGTGGCAGCCTTGGAGGAGGACCCGTGGGGAGGGGGCCTACAAGCTGGTGCGGCGCAGGCTCCAGCCGTGGACCCCCCTCCCCCTGACGGAGATGCTGGACGTCGGCCTCCTCGCCCGGGTGGTGGAGACTCTGTTCCCGACAGTGGTCGGGGACGTCCCACCGTACTCCGGTCCGCCGGAGGACTGGCCGGGTGCGGTGGCCGACGTCACGGAGGGAGAGCTGGCGCTGGTGGCGCGAAGACTTCGGGGCCGCCCGAAGGCGCCGGGACCCGACGGGGTCCCTGGCCGTGCCTGGGCCGTTGCGATGGGGGCGCTGGGGCGGAGGCTGAAAGATTTCTTCAGCCTCTGCCTCAGACAGGGCCGATTCCCCGCTGAGTGGAAGACGGCGCACATAGTCCTCCTGCGGAAGGAGGGCCGTCCCGTGGAGAGCCCGTCGGCCTATCGGCCGATATGCTTGCTCAACGACGTGGCCAAGCTGTTCGAGAGGGTGATAGCGGGCCGCGTCGTTGAGCACCTGGCGCGGACTGGCCCGGACTTGTCGCCGGGCCAGTACGGCTTCCGCGAGGGGCGTTCGACCGACGACGCGCTGCGTCAGGTCCGCTGCCTCGTGGAGGCCGTGGTAGTCGAGGGGGGTGTGGCGTTGGCGGTGTCCTTGGACATCGTCAACGCCTTCAACACCCTCCCGTGGGATGTGGTGGTGCGGGCGCTCCACGTTGGCTGCCGCCTGGTGTGTTACGCTGACGACACGCTGGTGGTGGCCGGCGGGGACAGCTGGGAGTCGGCCCGAAAAAGGGCCGATCTCGCGGTGGCCGGAGTAGTCCGGGCTATAGGAGGGTTAGGGCTGGAGGAGGCGCCCCAGAAAACAGAGGCCATGTTCTTTCATGACGGGTGTCTGGGGGCGCCGCCTCCGGCCAGGATCACAGTGGGCGGTACGGCCGTCGAGGTCGGGACCGAGATGAAGTATCTCGGTCTAGTCCTCGACGGCCGGTGGGGCTTTGCCGAGCACTTCGCTCGGCTCAGCCACCGCCTGGGGAGACAGACGGAAGCGCTGGTTGGGATTATGCCCAACCTGAACGGTCCGAACGGCTCGTTGCGGAGGCTCTATGCGTACACCGTCCTGGCGGGGCTCCTATACGGGGCCCCCCTGTGGGCGGACATAGCGGTGCGCAGCCGCCGCATCCTGGGATTGATGCACAGGGTGCAGCGGCGGCTGTGTATCCGCGTCGTCCGCGGGTACAGGACGGTGTCGTTCGCAGCCGCCACGCTTCTGGCAGGGCTTCCGCCGGCGGAGCTCCTCGCCATGGGAAGGACCAGGATGCACAGGGAGGTGACGGCGGACAGGCACGAGGGCCTGCCGCCGATCCCCCCGCACCTGGCCGGAGCGAGGAGGGCCGCCATAAGGGACGGGGTCTTCCAGGAGTGGACGGAGAGTCTGCTCCGGGATCCCGTCTTGGCGAGCAAAAGGGTCGTTCAGTCGGTCGGCCCGCTCGCACAAGAGTGCGCTGACCGACGGCACGGCCGTCTGTCTTTTAGACTGACGCAGGTGCTCACCGGACACGGGTGTTTCGGTGAGTTCCTGTGTCGAATAGGGAAGGCTCCGGACCCCCGGTGCCACCATTGCGGGTCGGCCGAGGACACCGCGCAGCACACCCTGGAAGAGTGTCCAGCGTGGGAGGTGCAGCGCGGTGTCATGAAAGACGTCGTCGGGGAGGACCTGGCGCTCCCTAGCGTGGTTCGAGCCATGCTGGGGAGCGCCGGGAATTGGGAAGCGGTCTCCTCCTTCTGCGGGCAGGTGATGCTCGCGAAGGAGGAGACCGAGCGTGCCCGGGAGGGGATCGTCCCCCGTCCGCCGGAGGACGGGGACGATCCCGCTGTGGGCGCCGGGCCGGGCGGTGGCCGGAGCAGGCGCCCACGCAGAGGCGGAGGAGGAAGGACCCGGGGTCGCGCCGCCGGCAGAGGCCGTGGCCGGCGCCCTCTGAGAGGCGTTAGAGGGAGGACCAGGGGTCGCGCTGCCGGCAGAGGCCGGTGACGCTAAGCCGGAGAACGCGGGTGCTCCCGCTTCGCGGGAGCACGGGTGTCCCCCTGTAGGCGGCACGATCCTCTGGTCGGGAGGTAGGGGGAGTTGGGAGTGGGGCAGGAACCCCGCTCCCGGTCAGTACTCCCCCACGTGGTCGCCGGTCAAGGGGCGGTGTCCCCCCTCGACCGGAGGTGAAATCTCCGGAGCCTCCCTAAGGGGGGACTCCGGATTTCGTAGAGCGACGGCGCAAGTCGTTGGGCCAGGGGGCGTCCTGGAAGAGTGCCGAAAGGCGTGCCCAGGGCGTCCCCAATATGGCACGAGGATGGACACCGGCGGGAGTTTTAGTGGGTAGTACCGGCTTAGCCGGTGAGTCCCACATAACCCGGTTGGGATTCCTGTCCCGGCCAGGTATGAGTAAATGCATTTCTCCCGCCTTACCAAAAAAAAAAAAGGGCTTTGTGAACGAATACATAGATTCCACGGGGGGAGTGGTATTGGGGGTATCCATTGACATTTCCAATGCCTTTAACTCCCTCCCGTGGGACACTATAGGTCAGGCTTTGTCTGACCTCAGAGTGCCCGTGTACTTACGCCGGATTATCCGTTCTTATTTATCGGAACGGTATATTTCCTATTTGGATGGCGAGGGATCCACTCGAATTAGGAAGATAGAACGAGAAGTACCCCAAGGATCTATACTTGGTCCTTTATTGTGGACCATTGGGTACAACCAAGTTCAGAGAAAGGTCGATCTGCCAACTGACAGTCAGATAATTTCGTATGCGGATGACACATTTATAGTGGCAGGTGGAGAAAATTGGCAGGCTGCTCTTCTCAGCGTCAACGAGGCTATACGTAGCGTGATCCTACACATTAAGGAGTTGGGCCTAGAGATCTCTGCACAAAAGTCTTAGGCTATCCACTTCCGGGGAAGCAGACGAGGGAAACCTCCCCAAAATATGATGATCTCCATTGACGGGGTAGAGATCCCTATCGCGGATCACCTCAAATACCTGGGAGTGATCGTTGATAGTCGGTGGTCTTTTGTTAAACACTTTCAAATGATCGGAGAAAGACTCACTAAGACGGTGAATAAATTGAGTCGCATACTACCAAATATTGGTGGACCGAGCTCCTTAGTAAGAAGATTACACTCTACGGTCGTCGATTCGATCGCGCTATATGCGGCACCAACATGGATCAACCAAGTGGAGCGTAATAAGACCATTCTACGGATTCTAGATAGAGTACAGAGACGCATCGCATGCCGAGTTATCAGAGGCTACAGAACTGTCAGCCTGTATACAGCTACGTTACTGGCCGGCAGTACTCCCTTCATCATTAGAGCCGCAATGTACACGGAAGTGTATGAAGATGTGAAAGATCTGCGTGCAGGTGGAATGAAGGAGATTCCTCCAAATATTATGAACAAGGTACGACTCAAGGCCAAAAGAAACATGCTTCGGGCATGGAAAGACTGGACAAATCGACCAGGACACGCTGGAGGCCAAGTTGGTCAGGCAATAAGACCGGTATTAGGACAATGGATGAATGAGAAGATTGGCCTATCATATCATGCCACACAACTTCTCACAGGTCATGGCTGCTTTGGCCAATACTTGTACAGAATCAGGAAGGAAACATCTAGCGCTTGCTGGTTCTGTCCAGATCGACTAGACAGCGCGGATCACACTCTTTGTGAATGCCCTGCGTGGGATCGAGAAAGAGCAGAACTTAAGGCCATAGTCGGAAACGATCTGTCCATACCGACCTTGATAATGGCCCTCCTCGAAAAGGAGAAAAGATCGGCTTTTCTCTGCTTTGGTGACAAAGTCATGTCTGTAAAGGAAGAGAAAGAGAGAGAGAGCGCAATCAAATGATAGCCTCATCACGACGACGTCAACATTCAACCGACGAAAGTAACGCGGAAGAAATCTCCGGAATCAATGGCAGCAGGAGACGAAGAAAAAGAAAAAGAGTGAGAAGAGACTAGACTGGAACAAATGACTAGATCTGGACTAGAATTAATTAATTGATTTGGACTAGAGTTGGACTTACCATTTTACGGACTAGACGTACTCCTCCCCAGGAGGGGGGCCACCCCTTCTCTCGGACAAACAATCCTTGGATTGGGAGTCCGGGATTGGGAACATCCTGGGGGAAAACAGATTTTTTAACTCCTAGGATCCTTCTTGGATCCTAGGGAAGACCCAGACATGGACGGATGAAGGACGGGGGTGGGGTGTCGCTTCCGTGGCTTGGCTCCCTTTGGGGGCCGCGGGAGCGGCACCCCCACCCCTGGACCTCTCACCTCGTGAGGGCGAGAAGCGGGTGACTTCTCGTCCCTTCATACACGAGTTGAGGGGTGGGTGGCGGGAGGAACTGGTGTCCCCTCCCGCCACAAAGTTAGGTAGAAATCCTCTTCGGAGGGTTAGGCGTCGGGCAGGGGGGAGAGTACCGTGTCTTGTCCCCCCCCCTGTCCCGAGTAGCGCCCGTGGTAGGACACCCGTTAGGTTTTAGTGGGTAGGCCACCGGCCCTTCGGGCCGGTGGAGAGTCCCACATAACCCCTCGCCTCTCCCCGGGGGCGCGAGGGTATGCGTAATGCATTTTCTCACGAAAAAAAGAGTACGGAGTTCTCCGTTAAATAGGAAGACTCTGTACGCGGGGTCCGGCACCCCAAGGTGATGGGAGAACGCGCTGGCGCGGTCCCTTCACTGGGGGACTTGTCCGCTGGTAGGACTTGTCCCCAATGTGCCGGTAGGAGAAAGCGACTCCGACTTCAAACGCCCGGTGGCCAGGCTCTGATAGGGGGATAATGATTCCCTGCCCTGGAGGGGTGGAGGTCAATCGCTGACCTCCGTCCCCCCGCGCTGTGGAGCCCTCGTCCGCCCCGTTGGGGGCGGGGTGGTCTCGGCGGCGCGAGAGGGCGGCAACAAGCGACGAGGGTGCTCCCTCAGGCGGGGACTTCCGCGGCTGGGTGCTCCTGGCCGCGGACGGTCCCCATGCCACGGGATGGAGAGAAGAGGTCGTGGTTGGCCCCCCCTCATTGCACGATGGTCGGGGGATGGCCTCGGTCATCCCACCGACGCCTGGGGTGCGGGGGGTCGTCAGCTGCAACTGTCGGCGGACCCGTGCCTCAGGCTAGACGGGCTTCATGCCTGGGCCCCGCGTGCGTCGGCTGCCGGCCTGGCCGGAGCTGGGATCGCGGGGCGGTGGACAGGACGGACTGACGGGACTGATCTACGGACAGGACAGCATGACTTACGCATGGACGGACTTGTGACCGGAGGAGGAAGAAGAAGAGGAAGGACGCCAGAGTCCCCCGAGTTTCCGGGTCCACTCTGGAATCCCTCCAGGTAGGCTAAGGGAATATATGAGGGAAGGGAAAGACCCCGAAGTCCCCCGCGCTGCGGGTCCACTTCGGTGCCCCTCCTAACTAAGGAAGATCACGGTCATCTGGATATAAGCAATGCAGAGGAGGAGAGGAGAGTCGCGAGGATTATTTCCATCACCTCGCCACAATGCCTGAATACAGGCTGGTTTCTGACGAATATCGGTCAAGGATGGAAACACGAAGGAAAACGTAACCCGGCGCTGGTGGACCGCTTGTAAAATAGTCCACCAAATTTTCAATATGACTAGAATGTCTACAAAGAACGTTACAAATGCTCTGTCTCGGATGCAGAGCGCCGGCACTGTAGGGGGTATCGTCCCAGCCCCCCCTGGGTCGTCATCCAGCGATGGGCTGCTTAGCACCTGCTCCGCAGGGGTGCTAAGTAAATTTAATGCGCCTACGAAGCCTCAGAACCCGGGGAACGGGTTCGAGAAGAGTTTTGAGCCAGTGCTCCGTCTGAGGGGCGGTGCCTTGGATAAAGATGAAGAGTTGGAGGCCCCTAAGGCCCAAAGCTTAGAGGTAGGTTCACCGGCGAGTGGAAAATCCACACGAAAGAAGGTGGACACACAGAAGCGGGCGGACTCTATGTCCCAGGTGGAGGAAGACATTCATAGCCTCACGGATTACTCTCCGAGTGAGGATAATGGCAGTTTTTTCAGAAAATCAGGCCTTAAGAGTAAATCTAAGGTTTCCTCTAGGAGGAAAACCATGGATTCGCAAAAGAGAATTCTTATATCCTCAGACGATGGGGAGGACAATCTCTGTGAACCACCTGGAAAATTCTCACTAGTACAGCAATCCAAGGCTGCCAAGAAGAAAGGGAATAAGAAAGACGGTTCACAGCGTGTGGGTTCCAGCGCGGGATCCTCTCAGGACGGTTCGAGAACATTGTCAGCGGAGGACTACATCTCTAGACGTCAGGCTATGCTCCTGGCAAATCAAGAGGAGGAGAAAAGGTTACAGCTAAAAAGAGAAGGAGTAATTAGGGACATGACTAACTTCGGTCTCCTAAAAGAGGTCCCCGCAGGTAGCAAGAAGAAGAAAAACCTTGAAAAATATCAAGAAGAGTCATCTACTCGTCCAAGTGCTGAGATTAGAGAGACTGCTTTGGAAAGACTCATGGAGGTTATTAGGATTGCCCGGTCCTCCGGTAATCTCAAAGGCACGTACGTTGGAACGCTGCAGATCATCGCGCAGTCCACCATGGTGGACCTGCAGACCTTACATGAAAGAGCGGAAAAACCGAGAGATGATGCAAACTCGGATGAAATTTCGTTTTTGAAAAGAGAGATCGACGAGTTAAAATCGAGGTTGATATTGGAACTCGAATTAGAGAGGGCTAAGACCAAACGAGCAGAGGAAAAATCTACGACTCTGGAAAAGGAACTTCTCCATCTAAGAAGAGAGCTTGAGAAAGTTAAGTCATCGATGGCTGCGGGCAAATCGGCCCAAGTTCCGAGCACGTGCCAGAATCCGAAGGATCTTGATGAATCTCTTAGACGGAAAAAGTCTTTACGCTCAGGTGTCAAACCGGTGCCTACAACGTCTTATCACGACACCAGTGACAGAATGGAGCTAGACGAAGAGGTGACGCAGGAGAAAGTTGTTCTTCCCCCTAGGGAAGAGTGGCCTCCCCTGACCAACTTACCTAAAGTTAGACAGAAACTCTCTATTATCAGGGATGTTATTCTGAATGAAGGACAGAGAATTGAAATTCTGGACGGACGAATCTGCTCGGTCGATACGGTCTCTGGATCCAAACCCCAGGAGAATAGAAAAATATTAAAGAAGGGAATAAGAGAGCGGACCCTGATCACGATATCAAGAAGATGATTCGCGAAGTGATAAGGGAAGAGCTGGGCTTACAAAGGGAGTCGCGAGTGCGAATAAGATCTACCTCAGGTAAAGCTCGCGCCTCGAGTCGCTCTGTTATGCCTAGAAACAGAGACAAGTCGGAGAACAGGAATCGAGGGAGCGGAAATATTTCCATACCCTTACATGGTTCCCAGGGAAAAGGCGATACTACTGTGGGTGAAGGTTCGACATACAGGCAGCATTCCCAACAGGTGGATAAAGTCTCCTGGTCAACTGTGATCGGCCGGAAAGCTAAAAGAAAGGAAAAGCATATTAACAGTCAACAAGGCAGGTCCTCTCAACAAAAGAAGAGTCAGACACAGACGGTCTCAGGAATGAAAAAGAAGCCGCCAAAATCAGCCGCGGTTCAAATCACAGTGGCGGAAGGCGCGGAAGGTGTGTCATATGCGGACACTCTGCGTTTGGCAAAATCCAAAATCAGCATCGGAGACTTGGGTATAACTGATATCAAACCCAGAAGAGCCAAGACGGGCGCGCTATTATTGAAGATATCCGGACAAGACAACGAATTGAAAGCGGATGAACTAGCGTGTAAATTGGAAGAAGTATTTCAATCAAACGAGGAGATTAAAATCTCTAGAGTACTTCCAAGTACACGGAGATAAGGACTTGATGACGCAGTCACATCTATGGACATCATTACTGTCGTCGCTTCATTAACGGAATACAACTCGGCTGATGTTAGGATAGGACCTATCAGACAAGCAAGAAACAGAATGGGCTCCACTACTATTAAATGCCCTATGGTAGCAGCGAACAAACTTATTGACTTGAAGAAGATATTGATAGGATGGTCATCCGCCAAAATAGTTCCTCTGCCTATCAGACGGCTTCAATGCCACAAATGCTGGGAATTTGGCCACGTGAGGGCAGAGTAAAAGAGCTCGAAAGATAGGAGCTCTTTATGCTATCGATGTGGGAGAGAGGACCATATGGTCCTTTTCTGCCCTAACGAGGTCAGATGTATAGTCTGTGAGGAGCGCGGAGCGCCCTTCATTCATCGAATGGGGGGCCCCTCATGCGACCCGACGAAAAAGAAACCTCAGCGTGACACGAGGAACAGTGGAACTAGGACTAGATCAACTATAACAGATGTTAAAACAACAGGTGGATCCGATACTTCTGGTGAAACTCCGAAGAGACTGGCCGAGAGTAACAACAACAATAATCGGAATAGCGATAAAGATCATAGGACGGCAGTGACTGAGGGTCACGTGGCAGCCACAGAACTGCAAGCATCTGCTATCAATGACATTGAGATGCGCGAGTCTTCTGGGATAATGAATATTTGCATTTACCAACGGACTGGCCTGTTTCGGAAGAGAACGGCACTACAGATTGGCAAACTTCACGGGAAGGAAACTTAGAACACGAAACGAACAATGTCTAATACAGTGTTACAAGTTAATTTAAATCATGCAAGGACGGCGCAGGACCTGCTAGCTCAAGTCATGATTGCTCAAGATGCAGGACTGGCGATAGTAGCCGAACCATATCGCGTTCCAGATCATCAGTATTGGTTTTCCGACAGGAAAAGGAGTGCCGCGATCATATGGAGAAGGGATAAATACCCGTTGCCCGTCTCCCTCGTTGCCTCTGGAGATGGCTTCGTTACAGTCAGGTGGGGAGACATGTTTGTCACCGCGACCTACTGTTCGCCCAATGTAGGGGAGGATGAGTTTAGGGAGTGGCTGGAGAACTTTGCCCAGCACATCTCGGCTCATCTAGATAAGAAGATCCTATTAGCTGGTGATTTCAATGCGAGATCTTCTCTATGGGGAGACAGGCTGACTAACAGACGTGGCAGGATTCTCGAGGAATGGGCTATATCTTTGGGCCTAGTCTGCATCAACGAAGGTTCCAGCAGTACATTTGTTGCATCAAGAGGGGAATCCATTGTGGACACTTCTTGGACGTCCTCCAGCCTGAAGAGCAGGATCTTAGACTGGGCGGTGTTACGGGACGAAACGATGTCCGATCACCTATATGTATATTCGATTAAGGATTGGCATCTCGGGGGCGCAAAAGAAGAGGAGTCTTATCAAGGAAACGAGATGGGCGGTTCGGAAACTGAACACAGATCTTTTCTGTGCGGCATACGAGGTTCTGACCTGGAATCCCTCTCGACCAACTGCTCCTCCGGATTCGGAAATTACTGACCTGGATGCGGAAGCGGAAATTATTCAGGAGGAGTTAACGGCTGCCTGTGACGTTGCCATGCCGAGGGCTAAATATCGCTCGAGGACGCAGGTTCATTGGTGGTCTACCGAAATCGACGAGATGAGGACTACAGCGATGAGAGCGAGAAGAGCCATCAAAAGGGCGAAGAAAAGAAAGGTCCCTGAAGAGGTCCTCCGTCAGAAGGTCAATGAGTATCGTGGAGTAAAGAAGGAGCTCAGACGCGCGATTCACCGTTCCAAAGAGAGATCTTGGAAGAATCTTTTGGCCTCCCTAAACGAAGACCTGTGGGGGACGGCTATAAGATGGTCTTGGGTAAGCTTCGTTACTGGACCGTTCCGTTCACTGAGTCATTGCAGTCGGACTTTTTAGATAACGCCCTGCGCACCCTGTTTCCCCTCCCTACAGAGGGCCAGCAGAGCTGGGTGGAGGGGGACGTGACTTTGGAAGGTGACGGCGGTCAGTGGCTCCCTGATATGGAGGTGACATTACAGGAGATTAGGTCAGCTATGATTAGAATGCGGGAGAGGAAGGCCGCTCCGGACCCAAGTGGGATCCCCAGTCAGGCATGGGTCCCTGCGCTCGATTACATACATAACAATCTAAAGAACGTCTTCGATCAGTGTCTAAAGAAGGGAATATTCCCTAAAAAATGGAAACAGGCAAAACTATTATTGCTGCGGAAGGACAATAAACCTGCGGACTCTCCATCTGGATACAGGCCGATTTGTCTTATCGATGACGAGGCTAAACTCTTTGAACGAGTCATCGTCGGAAGGATCAACAAATTCTTGGAGATCCCGTGTGGGGGATCCAGGTTGAACACGGCGCAGTTTGGCTTCCGGAAAGGCCGCAGTACGACGGATGCCATCATCCTTGCCAGAAAGACTGTGGAAGGATATATCGAAGCTACGGGTGGAGTCGTTGTCGGAGTCGCGATTGACATTAGCAATGCGTTTAATTCGCTGCCCTGGGATAGTATTGGCAAGGCGTTAATAAACCTAAAGATGCCTATGTGTATTAGGATAATATTGCGAGCCTATTTATCGGAGCGATACCTGTATTATGACGGACAAGGGCGTGAATGCCTTAGGAAGACAGAACGCGGTGTCCCGCAGGGCTCCGTTTTGGGCCCATATTTGTGGACCCTCGGTTACAATGAGGTACTGAGGAATGTGGACCTTCCAGAGGATTGTTCGGTCATCGCGTACGCCGACGACACTCTTATTCTGGCCGGAGGCTTCAACTGGAAAGAGGCGGTTCTTAAGGCGAACATAGCCACCCAGTCGGTGGTCGAGAATATACAAGCGCTGGGCCTCTCGATCTCGGCCTCTAAATCCGAGGTGATTTATTTCAGAGGGAAAAATCGCAGACCTCCAGCGAACACTTGTATCAGGATAGAAGGCACTGACATTCCTGCTAAGGACTGCATAAAGTATCTTGGCGTATTGGTAGACTCCAAGTGGAATTTCGAGAAGCACTTCGCGATGGTGAAAGACAAACTTGTGCGAGTCGTGAACAAGTTGTGTCGGATCCTGCCCAATGTGGGGGGTCCCAACTCGAGAGTCTGAAGGTTACACTCGACGGTGACGGACTCGATTGCGCTGTATGCAGCGCCGGCTTGGACGGACAGGATACGAACAAATAAGAAGATCCTAAGATTATTACAGCAGGCCCAGCGACGTGTAGCGAGCAGGGTGATTAGAGGTTACCGCACCATCAGCTATGCTACGGCGACTTTGATGGCCGGTCTCCCTCCCCTGGCCCTTAAGGCTGACATGTATGCCGAAGTATATGATGATACAAAGGAGGCGAGAGCAGGCGGCAGGGAGATATCGCCACGACAAATGCAGATCTTTAAGTTCCGCGCCAGAGAGAGATTATTCGCCAGATGGTCGGAGATGATTCGTCTCCCTGAATACCAGGGGGGAGAAGTGGGGCGCGCACTGAGACCCCACCTGCGAGAATGGAGTCAACAGAAGGTAGGATTATCATACAACTGTTCCCAGTTGCTCTCAGGACACGGCTGTTTTGGACAATTCCTAAACAGGATGAAACAACCTAATTTCCGCGCGGAGCAGCTCGACGTAATTTTCGCTAGTCGCGAAAAAGGTTTGCACGGGAAGAGAGAATGCAGAATCAAATTTAGACTAGACACAGTATTTTACAAAAGACAGAAATGTTTATTGTGTGTAGTGTGTGTATTTACAAATGAGTGTGTGTACGTGTTCGTAAGTGACAAGCAGGTGTGTATTCGTGTGCCGGTGTAGATGTGTATGTTGTATATATTGTCGAGACGGCAAGCAGACGAGACGGATACAAGACGTGTATAGAAAAACTACGAGGCGCGGACAAAGAAACTAAGATATTACGGACGGCACGAACAGAAAAACTATACGTGTGAATTACGGCGCGAGTACGGCGAAAAACGCGGGGGAATGTCCGAATCCCAAGACGGACGCGAGGCGCGGTCGGCGGTATAACAATACGAATACGCGTACGCGAAGTATACTCCAGCGGCGGATGACGCTCGCGGCGCGGATAACGCGGTGGGCGTTCCCTCTATGCAATGAGGGACGCTTCGCAAAAATGTAGAATGCACAGGAACCTTACGACCGACTGCCAAGAACGCTTGGCGGAGGCGAAGAACACTTCACCCCCTTTTCGCGCCGGTGCGCAAAGTTTAGGATACTGGCGTACGGCTGTCAAGAACGCTTGACGGAGGCAAAGAACGCTTTACCCCCTTTTCGCGTCGTACGGCCAGCGGATCAGGAGTTTTGGTGATCGACTGTCAAGAACGCTTGACGGAGACCAAGAACACTTGACCCCCTTTTCGCGTCGGATCACCGGAGCTAGGATCGGAGCAGGATTCGTACTGGAGCGGCGGTTCGGATAGAAGAGAGCTCCTGGAGCAATAATTACGCGTTATATACTAATTATTGCTCCCGCTCGTCTGATTACGGTCTTTTCCATTATCGCCTGGCGGTTGGCAATTCCTGCGGAGGGAATTGTCGATCGGCGATGTTCGGTCGCGTTCGGTCGGAGCGGCGGATAGCGCGAAGCGCAGATCGTTCGGCGATCTTCGGACGCGTTCGGTCGGAGCGGCGATAGCTACTGTCGACGGCGGTAATTCTAATATCGCGAAATGTGAAATGTTTCTGGCGGCTGGTATCGTCGCATTGCGGAGTGCATCGTTACATCGATAGGGAAGAGGCCTACACCCGGATGCGATCACTGCTCCGAGTCGTTGGACAGTGCGAGTCATACTCTGAACGATTGCCCGGCTTGGATCACGGAACGGATGGAACTGAGATCGAAGATTGGCAAGGCAGACTTAACAATGGACGTTTTGGTCCAAGCTCTGCTGCAATTGAGAGAGGAGAGAGAGCGGTTCTGCAGTTTTGAGACAAAGTAATGTCAGCTAAAGCAGCTGCTGAGAGAGAGAGAGAGAGAGAGAGAGAGAGAGAGAGGAGGGTCTATGGTTAGACCCGGAGGAGTAGCGGCGACTGACGGGGGCGGTGGAGAGGATGAGGATTCCCACTCTGGACGTCGCCGACGTGGACGGAGAAGACGCGACCTTGGACGTTTCCATCCCTATCGACGGGACTAACACTGACTGGTGGCGCCTATAGGATGGATTGACTTTCAACGTACTTGTTGGGTAGAAAACGGACGACGACGACGATTACGATCGACGGATGCTGGTGTCCCCGGGGGGGGGGCGGGGGCGCGGTCGGTGGCGGGGGTGCCCGGGCTTTAGGTCCGGTCTTTCTCTCGCCTGGTCCGCGTCCCCGTCTTCCTTCCCCCCCCCCCGGGGTACACTGGTCGGACGGAGCGCGGGGAGTGCGGGGTCGCCATGGGTGGCCGGTTATGTCCGGTCCCCCTGGCGATCCCGTACCCCTCTGCCTGGAACTCTGCGGAGCGGTTGGGCGGGCGAACCACCGCTCCTGGCACAGGGTGATGGGCGGGCGGCGGGGGAAGGCGGTGTCCTCCCCCGTTGTAAAGGTTAGATATTTGGTAGCGCGTAAGTGCTTCAGGGCTGGGGGGCGGCAGGCGGGTACTGTCGTCTGGATCCCTCCCGTCCTCTCCCTCGCGCCCCAGGTAGGACACCCGTCAGGTTTTAGTGGGTAGGCCCCGATCGGTTAGGTCGGGGAGAGTCCCACATAACCCCTCTCCCCTCCCCGCGGGAGGGGGGTATGCGTAACGCATTTCCTGACGTAAAAAAAAAAGGTTAGGTTCTTTCTCGGTCTGGGCGACCTTGTCGCGGTGAGAAACCTCACCTGGGGTCCCGTGGAGGGCCCTCAGGTGCCAACAGCCCAGAGTACGGAGTTTTCCGTTAAATAGGAAGACTCTGTACGCGGGGTCCGGTACCCCAAGGTGATGGGAGAACGCGCTCGCGCGGTCCCATCACTGGGGAACTTGTCCGCTGGTAGGACTTGTGCCCAATGTGCCGGTAGGAGAAGGCGACTCCGACTTCAAACGCCCGCTGATCAGGCGCCGATAGGGGGATACAGGTTCCCTGCCCTGGAGGGGTTTAGGTCATTCGCTGACCTCCGTCCGCCATTCCGTGGAGCCCTCGCCCGTCCCGTTGGGGGTGGGGAGGGTCTCTGTGGCATGGGGGACGGCAATAAGCGACGAGGGTGTTCCCTCAGACGGGGACTTCCGCGGCTAGGTGCTCCTGGCCGCGGACAGTCCCCACGTCATGGGATGGGGAGAGGGGGTCGTGGTTGGCCCCTCCTCATTGCACGATGGCTGGGGAATGGCTCAGGTCATTCCACCGGCGCCTGGGGCGCGGGGAGTCGTCAGCTGCGGCTGTCGGCGAACCCGTGCCTTAGGCCAGACGGGCTTCATGCCTGGGCCTCGCGTGCGTCGGCTGCCGGCTTGGCCGGAGCTGGGATTGCGAGGCGGTGGACATGACAGACTGACGGGACAATACTACGGACTTTAGACAGGACAGTACGATTTACGTACGGACGGACTTACTGACCGGAAGATGAAGGGGAAGGACGCCAAAGTCCCCCGTGTTTCCGGGTCCACTTTGGAATCCCTCCAGGAAGGATAGAAATGCCATGAGAAAAGGGAAAGACCCTGAAGTCCCCCGCACCGCGGGTCCACTTCGGAGTCCCTCCATATTAAGGAAGATCGCTGACAACTGGATCAAAGGAAAAGAAGAGAGTTGCGGGGATTTTCTCCATTACCTCGCCACAATGCCTGAGTGCAGGCCAAATTCAGACGAACATCGGTCTAGGATGGACTAACGAAGGAAAACGTAACCCGGCGCTGGTGGACCGCTTGTAAAATAGTCCACCTTCTCTTTTTTATGTATGAAGATGTCGAAGAAAATGATAAAAAGCGTCCCTTCTCGGATGGGGGACAGCGTCGATGCGGGGGGTATAGTCCCAGCCCCCCCTTTGTCGACAGATTCTCTGGAATCATGCGATGGGCGAACCGACACCTGCACCGCAGGGGTGTCGGGGAAAGTACTAATTGTACAAAATGCGCCTGCGAAGCCCCAGAACCCGGGGAACGGGTTCGAGAAGAACTTCGAGCCGGTACTCCGTCTGAGAGGCGGAGGGAATGGCGATGGTAAGAAGGAGTCAGAAGGAGGTTCATCGCTCTCACAACCTCCCATTGAAAAGTTCTCTGAAGATACTCGATCTCTGGCTGATACTCGATTCTTGGTCGATGAGGACATTGAGTGTCTGTCACCGTATAGTGATGAAGAGGAAGATGATGGTAGTTTCTTCAGGAAACCAGGACCCTGAGGAAACGTAAGAGTGCAGGCTCTAAGGGATCAAGGAGCTCACGGAAGTCTATGATAATCCCCTCGGAGGAGGATCAACCTCCCGAGAAGGTTGAAAAGAAATCCCAATCAAAGTTGAGCTCGATTGGGAAAAGAAGTCGTTCTCTCTCCACTGAGAGCAGGAAAAAAGGTCCCTCTCAATCTTGTGAAAAAGACAGAGAGGACTCGACTCCGGTCAATGAACTTATGACCAAGAGAGAGGCGTTAAAGCGCGTTAATGAGGAAGAAGACAAGCGTCTAGAATTACAGAGGCCACTATCAGGGAGCTGTCTCAAAAGGTGCTCTTTAAAAGAGCAAAGATAAATGTTGACAAATTTATGGAGGAGCTAGAAGGTCTTCGCTCGGAATCCATAATTGAAAAGGCAGAAAAATACATCTCTGAGATCGTTAGAGTGGCCATTACTTCAAAAAACTTATATGGCCCCTTTGTAGGATTGCTAAAATACTCCGCCGGAGGATCACTGGGATGTATCAAAGAACTCTTCAGGAGATCGGCAGCTGCGGCTGGAGAGGCGGCACAGGAAGAAATCTCTCTACTAAAACAGGAGATTAGAACAGTTAAAGAAAAACTACAGGCAGAACTAGAATTGGAAAAAGTCAAAGTCAAGGCGGCTACGGACAGCATCAAGAGAATGGAAAAAGAACTCTGTCTGCTTAAAAGGGACATCCCCCGAGCTGTTCCACAGAAGGCAACAGAGGTCTTGGCGAAAACCTCTAAAGTTGAAACTAAGAAAGAACAACCTCCAAACTTAGGAAAAGCTGGTCCTTCGAAACAAGCGGAGGCCAGAGAATTTCTTGATAGAAGAAAGACGCTCCGGAGCAGTCAGCAGACGAAACCTGGAAAGAAATACGTCTTACCAACTTCAGGTTCTGATCTGATGGACGTTAGTGAAACGGAAGATAAATCCATCGGTGAAACTACCAAGGGCGTTTTTCTACCTCCCAGGAATGAATGGCCGGACTTAAACTGGCCAGCTGGTAAACCATCGAGCAGACCGACTATAAAACATATCGTGGACTTGTCAAACTCGCAGAAATATACCACGGAAGTGGTAGATGGAAAAGTAGTTCTGAAGATGAATCAACAACTAGAACAGGGGAGATGAAGAAGGCAGAGCTGGATGAAATACTCCCGAGGAAAGGACAACCTAGAGAGGACTTGCAGGATCGTCAAAGCCTCCAAGAGATGATAAGAAATATCATCAAAGAAGAAATGGGTATTAGCCCAGTATTACCTGGAAGACAGACTGACCGAGTCTTACCGGAGCATGCCGCAAAGAAGAAACCTTCGCTCAGGAAGAGTGAGAATGATCATGGTAGAGCTAGATCTAAATCTAGAGTAAGATCTGTACAGCGGACAGTGCGAGAACAGGAGGAGCAATGGACCAAAGTTGTTGGCCGAAGAGCTAAATCCCAGCTCAAGAAGAGGGCTCCCGCTGGTAAGGAACCTCCTACTCCCAACTCCGGTAGGGAGATAAGAAAAAGGAAACCACCCAAGACAGCGGCGGTACAGATTTCGGTCGCGGAAGATGGCAGCTACGCTGAAACTATGAAACTGGCGAAGCAGAAAGTAAAAATAGATGACATTGGTATCGCTGAAATGAAACCGCGTAGAACCAAGACAGGGGCCTTTCTCATCGAGATATCTGGCGAAGATAACAGTCAGAAAGCCGATAAACTGGCCTTGAGACTGCAAGAACTCTTTCAGGATGATGGAAAAGTGATAGTTTCTCGTCCGAATAAAACCTCGGAGTTGCGCATCACAAACTTAGATGACTCTACGACACCTGAAGAGGTAGTAGCAGCTCTCTCACAGGCATCAGACTGTAGTCCTTCAGAAGTGACGACAGGGGATATCAAGAGGGCTAGAAATGGCCTTGGTGCCATTTGGATAAAGTGTCCGGTCGTTAGTGCTAATCGATTGGCTGATTTAAAAAAGGTACGGATTGGCTGGACATCCGCGAGAGTGGAATTGCTCCCAGATCGCGGACTTCAATGTTATAGATGTCTCCAATTCGGACATGCACGTAGGGAATGTAAGAACTCGACCGATCGGAGCGGTCTTTGTTATCGCTGCGGAGGAATGGGACACAAGGCGAAAGTGTTAATCATCAGTCAAATGCGCTGCGTGTGACTTAGCCGGTCTTCCAGCTACCCACCGTATGGGTGGTGCAGCTTGTAAAAAAGGTAAGACTTCAAAAGATAGGAGAGGTCGGCAGCCTCCTACTAATAAACAGGATCGGAAGCGTAGTAACTCCCGTGTACGTGGGAGAGATGATAATAAAGACAGAGACAACAGTCGAACAGCGAATGCATTGCCAAAGAGGAACTCCTCTGTACCCTCACAGGAGGTTGTTACTTCCAATAGATTCGACTGTCTAGACGTGGAGATGGAAGCGGCACCAGTGCCAGTATCAGAGGCTACTGGAGGCTTGAATGATGAATCGGAGAAGGGTCATAGTCAAGTCTCAGCTGCGATGGCTCTTTCTTTGGAATGGCCTATAGAAAAATCCATAGATACGTTGGATTGGTCGGAGTCCCGGGAGGAGGAATCAACAAACGAGCCGACTAATGGCTAATACGGTTATACAAGCCAACTTGAATAGGGCCAGGGCAGCGCAAGATTTACTAGCACAATGATCGCACAAGACGCTGGATTGGCCATCATATCCGAGCCTCATGGAGTTCCGGATCACCCATTATGGATTGGCGACAATTTAAGATCAGTCGCCATATGCTGGAGAAGGAGTAGGTACCCTTTACCATTCGTAAAGGTTGCCTCGATGGATGACTTCGTTGCGGTTAAATGGGGAGAGATGCTCATTGTGGGTACTTACATCTCCCCTAACTCAGGACTCGACTACTTCGAGAAAGTTCTTGAAAATATTGCTCTATTCATCCAGTCGCGCACGGAGGTACATATTATGGTAGCGGGGGATTTCAACGCGAAATCCTCCGTATGGGGTGACCGTAGAACTGATAAAAGAGGCAAGGCCCTGGAAAGCTGGGCTTTATCTTTAGACCTAAGATGTTCTAATACGGGCACCGAATACACTTGCGTGAGAAGCACGGGAGGTTCTGTTGTCGACGTTACTTGGACCTCCTCGATGATTGCAAATAGGATCTCGGGATTGGCGTGTCCTGAAAGAAGAGACTCTCTCGGATCATTTGTATATTCGAATACAGCTTGGATTGAATCGCTCGCAAGAAATTAAAAGCGTGATTAAAGAGAAAAGATGGGTCAGGAAGCTGGATTCGGATATCTTTGAGGCTGCTATGACTACGAGTATGTGGATCCTAAACATGAAACTAGGAGACCTAACGCTGGAAGAAAAATCGAGGAAGCTTCAAAAAGTAACATCTATCGCTTGTGATACCTCCATGCCTAGATCCAAACATCAATTGAAGAGGATGACACATTGGTGGAGCGACTCGATTGCTGACCTCCGTAATCAGACAAAAGCGGCACGAAGGGCCACTAAAAAAGCAAGTGGAAGAAGGGCTCCTGATCCGGATGAAATTGAGTTCAAAGTACAATCTTACAGGACTCTCAGAAAGGAGCTTAGAACATCCATACATAAGGCCAAGGAGGCCTCTTGGAGGGAGTTGCTCTTGTCTCTCAACGAGGATCCGTGGGGGACGGCATATCGTATGGTCCTGGACAAGTTGCGACACTGGACGGTCCCGCTAACGGAGACACTGGATCCTTCCTTCCTTGATAGGAAATATCCTATTGAAGGTCCTCTTCCCTGAGCCGGAAGGGAGTGAACAAAATTGGACTGAAGCCGAGGCACTTCCGCTCACTGGTAAAGGAGCATGGGAGCCTGGGTTTGAAGTTCAGGTGGAGGAAATAAAGACTGCGGAACGAAGAATGCGCGAACGTAATGCATCCCCGGGTGCTTCCGGTATTCCTACGTAAGTAAGTAAGGCCTGGTCTTTGGCACTGAAGCATCATCTGCACCCCCAATACTGCGGGATTTTTACAAAGTGTCTAAAACTGGGATATTTCCCAGAAGTGTGGAAACAGGCCAAGCTGGTCCTTTTAAGAAAGGAAAACAAACCTGCAGATAGTCCCAGTGGATATAAACTAATCTGTCTCTTGGATGAGGAGGCCAAGGTCTTTGAGCGAATTATAGCGGCCAGGATTAACGCTTCGCTCGAGCTTCCATTCTTGGGATCGAAACTAAATGCATCTCAGTACGGGTTCCGAAAAGGAAAGAGCACATCGGATGCGATTCTTCACGTTCGTAGGTTCGTCGAGGAGTTCATCGATTCCACGGGAGGGGTTGTTCTGGGAGTGTCGATTGATATCTCAAACGCATTCAACTCCCTCCCGTGGGACACCATCGGACAGGCACTGAGGGACTTGAAAATCCCTCTCTACTTAAGGCGCATTTTGCGATCGTATCTCTCGGATAGATATATCACGTTCATGGATAAAGATGGTGAAAAGTGTTCCAGGAAAATTGAAAGAGGTGTTCCTCAGGGCTCCATATTGGGCCCCTTATTATGAACCATCGCTTATAATCAGGTCCTAAGGAAGACGAGTAGTTCTCGTGAACACGATCTACCTGAGGACAGCATAATCGTTTCCTACACGGATGATATTTTCATCTTGGCGGGTGAAGAAGATTGGAACGCGGCTCTCTTAAAAGCCAATGCAGCGGTAGCCACTGTGGTCTCGCGTATCGAGGAACTCGGCTTGGCGATATCGGCGCCTAAGTCGGAGGCGATACTTTAGGAGTAGTAGAAAGGGGAAACCCCCCGTTGACATGTTCATTACAATAGGAGAGACTGAGATTCCCATTAAGGACCATCTTAAGTATTTGGGAGTAATAGTTGACAGCAGGTGGAACTTCCTGCAACATTTTAGGACACTTGGAGAGAGACTCGTCAGAACAGCGGGCAAGCTCTGTCGCATCCTCCCTAACTTAGGAGGCCCAACATAATGTGTTCACATCATTATCGTTATGTAGCTTTTGAAAATGCGGTGGATCCTTATTATATTCTAATCTAATCTTATTATTCATTATTTATAAGTAATACTTTCGTACTTCAAGTGCCAAAAAAATTACTCCGTACAAGCTTCGACATTGCTTCTAAGTGAACAACGAGAAACTCATCAGTCTTTTGAGAGCAGGTTCTTTTTCTGAGTCATTAACAGATTGGTACTCTGGAATTACAAGCAATTATTTTTCATTGCACGGGCTAGTATAAATTAAATAATTTTCAAATCAAATCTCAATAACGGACTTTTATAATTTGTGCACTAAGAATAACATATTGCAGAAATTTTTTAGAAATATGCAAATTGTAATCTGTTTTACTTATGTGTATGTATGTTCATTTTGAATTTGCACCTTGAATGATCTATTAATTACTTTTCGTGGTACATATTCAACAAAGAAAATATATTTTATGTATGTTCATTGCAGTTATTTTCTAGAAAACTGTAATATGCAGATTGTAATCTGTTTTACTTATATGTAGGTATGTTCATTTTAAACTTGTACCTTGACTAATCTGTCATTTACTTTTCGTGGTACATATTCAACATAGAAAGTAACATAACGTATGTTTACTTTAAACTGGCACATTTAGTAATATATCAGTTACTTTTCGTGGTCATATATTATATTAGATAATATCATTTAAAGTATTAAAGGTTTAAATTATTATGTTACATTATTAAATAATCATTTTAATTTAGAAATGTTCAAATTTTTGGGGTTAATTTTCAAAGGTTGAAATTTATTGGGTTTTCTA
>NW_017279819.1:213982-216460 GCF_001594065.2 Cyphomyrmex costatus
AAAGTAACTAATAGATCATTCAAGGTGCAAATTCGAAATGAACATACATACATATAAGTAAAACAGATTACAATTTGCATATTACAGTTTTGTAAAAAATTTCCGCAATATATTATCAGCCAAAAGTTGCATTTTCCTCCTCACCGCTCCGCGTGCAATCGAAATGTCCCATGACAGTCGAATGGCATTGTTTTTTTCCGTGATGTGATTTGATGAGGGGGATAGCGAAAGCTACACATAAACAACGCGTGCAATCCAAATGCCCCATTACAGTCAAATGATATTGTTCTGTGCCCGGTGCGGTGAGGTGAGGGGAACAGCGAAAGCTAGACGAAGGCGATTCGAAAATCAGCTGAAAGTTGCATTTGCCCAACCCTCCCCACCTCATCTCACCGCGTGTAGTCCAAATGCTCCACGATGATCGAATGGCATTGTTCTACGCGCGGAGCGGTGAGGTGAGGGGGATAGCGAAAGCGAGGCGGAGGCGTATTAATTAACGCGTCGACTTTGGACAACGTATTTTTATTTATTTATTAACGTGATATTATAGGTATATCTTTGGTGCATATTATTACATCATCATATTAATTAAACGATTCGTGCTGTTAAAATCACATTTCAAAGCGATAAAATACTAATTGGTTAGATTTCACTCTGCTTTAAATAATATAAAGTCAAATTACTATATCCTATAAAAAACTATTTAAAAAATGAAGGACTGAGTACCAGTGTAATTAATTCTTTAAATTTAATTCTGTAAAGGATTAAACGTTCTTTACCACTTTCATTTTCAAAAAATTAAGTTATTTAAAACAGATGTTTTATTAAAAATGATAATTTTTATTTTAAATAAGTTTTCAAAGCTTATTTAATGTTTTTTATACCACATTCAACAGTCGGGAGTATTTAAAATAATTTTATTATTTAACATATACATTTCAAATATGTATATATGTATTTAATATGTATTAAATATGTGGTGAGGGGTACAGCGGAAAGCGGAGGCGATTCGAAAATTGGCCGAAAGTTACGTACACATTTTGAATATTCACTTTGTATTAGCAACTTTAATTAATAATCAGTTACTTTTCGTGGTAATATATTAACAATTTAACTCGTGATAGTATTGCGATAGTTTTAAATATATGTACGTCATATCGGTCAGCAGTCGGTAGTATTTAAAATAATAATTTTATTTAATATGTATTTAAATGATGACTGCACGGTTTATCGGTGAGCCTGGCGAGGGGGCGACGTGCGACTCGCATTCGCCCTTCCACTTGATGTGTTGTTTTGATAACAATCCCCAAGGCTGTTTTTACTAACCGTCTAATATTGACACGTCAGATTTATAACAACATATTAATTTTTTTTCGTTAACGCGATTGCATATTATAAAACAAAATTATTAAAGATCAAAATTATTAAAAAATGTAAAACAGTAATTTTTCCTAGTAATATATTATGCGCGGTGCGGTATTGTGAGAGGGACAGCGAAAGCTAGACGGATTCGATTCGAAAATCAACCAAATGTTGCATTGTCCCCCTCACCGCTCCGCGGGCAGTCGAAATGTTCCATGACAGTCGAATACAATTTACGTATGTTCACTTTGTATTGGCAACTTTATTAATTAATAATCAGTTCCTTTTCGTGGTAATATATTACAATTTAACTCGTGATAGTACTGTGACGGTTTTAAATATACGTCATATTGGTCAGCAGTCGGGAGTATTTAAAACAATAATTTCATTTAATATATATTTAAAAGATGACTGCACGGTTTATCTATGAGCCGGGTATGGGGCAGAGTTGGGCATGTATTTAAAATACTTTGATTTAAAACACTGTTTTCGGAATAAAAGTAGGTTTTATATTTTATATTTCAGCGATGTACATGAAAGTATTACATATTTTGTATTTAAAATTGAAAGATTGAGAGCTCTATTTACTTCGTAATTTAAATAATAACAATCTTCAATATCTTAGTATTTAAAATACAAAATACAAAATACTTTCAATCTTTCATTAATAATACTGAAATACAAAATATAAAATACTTTTATATACTTCCATAAAATATAAAATGCAAAATATTTTTATGTATGCCGTTCAAATACAAAATACACGATACAATTGTCTTACAATTATCATTTTCAAATAAAAGTATTTTAAATACATGCCCAATCCTGGTATGGGGAGGGATATGAAACTCGCGCGCATCCGCCCTTCCACGTCAAAACAATCCCCAAGATTGTTTTCACTAACCGTCTAATATTAACGCACTCATTTTTTTTATTACCTTCATTTAAAACAAATTTTTTTTAATAAAGTTTTTTACAATTAAATAAGATAGAGGTGCAAGTGGAAGGTGAGAGAGGATGTTAAAAAGTTGTAACAACGAAAAATAGTTAAAACGACGGAAGAGAGTGGCGGTGGGGGTGGGTGGTAGGGGGAGGGGAAGTGGCGAGTGGAGGAGG
>NW_017279819.1:216591-226621 GCF_001594065.2 Cyphomyrmex costatus
AATAATATAAGATTGATAAAGGACTCTTATTATAAACATAAACGAAAAAAGTTAAAAGGACGTTGTAAGAGTCAAAAGAAATAATTTAAAACAACAATTAAAGAAAGAAAAACGCATATATGTAATAAATTAATTTCAAAAGAAAAAATTTCTTCGAAGATGTACATTAAAAATTAACAATATAAAAAGACTTGTTTAAAATTCGAAGATGTACCTTAAAAAATAACAATATTCACAAAACCTAAACGTTTCGACTCGTAGATTGAGTCTTTTTCAAAAGCGCAAACATATTCTTAAAGTTAAAATTTATCGAATTAATTCTGCGAATCCATCTTCATCACATCCAACTATTGTTCCTCTAGCGATTAGTAAATCCTAAGAAAAAAGTCAGCTATAAAAATTATGTAGATATGACAAGCTTTAGAATAAAAAAAAAAAATTAAGTCCATCAAGAAAATTGTACGTTAACAAAAATTGTAACAATATCAAACCTTTGGAGATGGGCAACATTATTCAAAGCTCTCTAAATCAATCAGTACACTCCGCAATATATTCGTCAATGTGTACTTTTTTAACGTCAAAATTATAAAATTGATATACATTATTCCGCCATTAATAAGTATGTGACGCCACTATGAGAGAGGATGTCAAAAAGTTGTAATAACGAAAAAAGTGAAAATACGGTGAAATAGATTAGCGGCGGGGGGGGGGGGGGGGACCAGGGGGAGGGGCGGGGGGGGGGGGGGCGGGGGGGCGAAGAAGGGGGGGGAGTGAAAGGTGAGAGAGGATGTCAAAAAGTTGTAATAACGAAAAAGATTGAATTACAGCGGAAGAGAGGGGAGGTGGTGGTTGGTGGTGGGGGAGGGGGTGAGGCGAGTGGAGGAGGTCCGGTGGGCCAAAGATGGTGGAGGTGCGAGTGAAAGGTAAAAGAGGATGTTAAAAAGTAACATTTCACTATCCGTCAAATAACGATATTTTTAAATTCGGACGGACAGACAGACAGACAGACGGACAGACAGAGAAGACGTTTCTTAATTTTTCATTAAAATCATCACTTTTCGACCGTTTGTATCTCCAGAACGGCTTGACCGATTTAAAATTTTTTTGTCTCGAATTACTCGTGGGGATGCCGCCTTTCAGGACATATGACGTTCGATTCAAAATTTTTTATATTTTAATAGTTATGCATCTCCCAATAATGGACTTTGATGGCTCGGGATAAGAGACTTGTAGCGTCTCACAGTTTTTTTGAACATGGCCGGAGACGCTACCGCGTCTCCTGATATGTGTGACAACACGATCATAATAGTCGAAGCAGAGGTTTTCTCTGCTCGACATTTTCTCGCGTTGCATACTCCAACTCACTCGGAGGCCCGTATTCAATACGCGCTTACAATGATGTTAGCGCTCTAACATGCTATAGTATACTCCACGCATACTATAATATTTCAGAGATAGAAACGCGTTTTTATCAATAAAAACATGTACTGAATACGGAATGAGTAGAAGTTGCCATATGTGTGATTGCATATGATAGATGTAAACAGCACGCGGTCAATGGCGGCGCACGGCCAGCGGTAGCGCAGGGCCAGTAGAGACCCTCTAATCAGAGTCGCGAAATAACGTTTCCAATTTTGATTGGTGCTGACATTTTTCAGCAAAAACCGGAAATAGTCATGGCGTCAAATTTAAGTCGACCTACATTCGCTGCCCATTTTGCTCATTTTTCAGGATTACGAGGAATGACTTTCATAATATAACCCTTTTTTACAGAATTATTGCAGTCTGGCGCAGAACAACCAGTCATTTTAGAAAATATAATTTTATGAAATACAGTATTAATATAAAAAATGTAATAATGTAATTTATGATAACTGTATTTAGATTCACATGTATTAGGTGTTAATATATCACAGTTATAGTCTTTTCATTGAAACTGCGATGGTGCTCGTACGTGCAGTAGTATTATATTTCTTTTCACGCGTGCACGTAATGTGCCCTACACAAAAAAAAATTCTATGTGTAACAGTGGGGGCATATTTGTTTATAGGTCGACACAGGCGCGTGTATGTACTCGCTTCGCTCGTGCCGTCGCGTCCGTCCCCACAATAAACAATTTTCCCCTACTGTTATACAATGTACTATAATCGCTACTTCCGGTTTTTGCTGAAAAATGGTATCGCCGACCTAACCTTATTGACGTTATTTCGCGACTCTGATTAGAGGGTCTCTACTCGGGGCCAGCGGCGGCGCGCGGCAGGCAGAGGGCGTAAGTGGACGGTCACAAATCTGTTGTACCGACTTCGATCAAGTTCGGCCGTAGCTCCAGCATCCCCTTAAGCCGGTTGCGCTTCTCTGATATCTAGGACTCTAGTTACAATTACAAGTCGATCGCAAGTTCGTTGCGACAGCCAATCTCAAGCTTGCATTTTGAAATCAACGCTTCAGATTGGCTGTCGCAACAAAGGGTCTGCGCACAATGGAGGAACAGATATTAGATATTAAAATATTAACCTATCAGATACCAGTTACCGAAATACACGATATTCTGATAGGTTAATATTTTAATATCTAATATCTGTTCCTCCATTGTGCGCAGACCCAAACTTGCGATCGGTTTGCAACTAATGTAGAATCGGTATTATGCGTCATGCAAAAGTCTGTGCTCCCCGCTATAGGGTCGCAACACACACTTTTACATATCGCATAACGCATAAGAGAATCAACCAATCGAAATGCTTCTCTTTCGTGAAGTGGGAGGTAAAGAAGGATTATGATTGGTTAATTCTCTTATGCGTCATGCAAAAGTGTGTGTCGCGGCCATCGGCATCTAAAATGAACCGCTGATGGCAGTGGTGTGGGTAGAAAAACGAGTAGAGAGAGAGACACATAACAGGAAAATCGTTCTTTCTCTGTTTACTGAAGCCTGATTGGTTGTTGTTAATCCAACAACCGATAACAGTAGTCTATGCTGTGACAAAGGAGATCAAACGATCTTCCTATTATCTGCCTCTCACTCTACTCGTTTTTCTACCTTCATCACTGCCATCAGCGGTCCTGATGTCGATGGTTGTGGCCCATAGGCAGTAAGAAAATCAATGTTGTGGATTAGCTACTGCTTATGTTACTGTCTAAGAGCCTAAACACACACTTTTGCATAACGCATAAACCATATACATAAAGAATTTGATTGGTCCATTGACTCATGCATAAGAAAATGGGCCAATGAAATTCCTTATGCACATGCTTTACGCGTTATGCAAAAGTGTGTTTGGGCTCTTACGTTCTCGATTGTAATTGGCTGACTCGCTTGCTGCTTACGTTTTATTGCCATAAGTTTTTTGTGTGTCATGGCCTTTAAAGCTTTTAATTCTAACTTTAACCTGCATTTAATAACAGTGGCGAGTTTAATATACGATTCAAAACGAATTAAACGTTTACAGCGTGCCAGGATTTTTTTAATATTATTTAATACGTGTATCAGCTTGGTCTGATATAGGCCTAGTTTACACCGAGTACTTGATACGCGTATTAAGTACTGTTGGAGATTCGACCGGGAGCGCAACATTAGCGCGTTGCGCTCTTGCCGCCGGGGCACGGGGATGCTCCGCCGAGCGGCGCCACGCTCCGGGCCTGCGAAGGCTCCGCGCATTTCGCGGGATGCGCGACTCGTCGCTCGCGTGCGCAGGTGGTCGCCGACCAATTAGCCGGTCGCTTAATCATTGGGTGACGTCATGATCGCCCAATTGCTCGCTCTGACACTAAATCCTAACAGACGCTTCGCCGGAAAGACGCGGTGACTGTTTCCGCAGAAGCTTCTTGTGCTATCTCTGAAACAAGCAACACGTGGCAAAGCGGCTCCAGATTTTCGCGGCGACCGCCTCGCTCCGAATCAGCGGCGAGTTGCGCATTCGCAATTGGCATAACCGGCGCGCTCCGACGCGAGTCGTTGTATAGTTAGAGTGAGTGCAAATCTCCGAGGAGCATTCGATGATGACTCTCTTCATTCCGGCGTGCTGAGTGCGAAAGTCCGCGCTATCGGCCATTGTGAGAGCCATCCGACTGCCGCTCTTTCCGTGACAATCGAAGTCGTGGAGCCGTCCGCACAGTTATCGCCCGACGGGCATTGACTTTGGCATCGCTTGCAAAGCGACTCAAGTGTAATTTTGACGCATTCGTGAATGAGCCGGACAAACTGAATTCCCGTCTCGACAAATTATTGGGAAAGTTCTGTGTGAAATAAAGTTGACCAGTTGTTCACTCCTTGTACTTTATTCTATCTCTCTCTCCTATTGCTCCACTCAGTGTGTCACGCGACGCACGAACCAACGCGAACATTGTCGCGATTATTCAAATTCGCTTCCGCGACATACAAAAAGTGGTCCTTCTAGCCGGATTGAGTGAGCAGAAGTACACAGTCAACAATAAGTGACGATGACGGACGTTCGAGAGAGGCAGCAGTTGTTGTTGCGGAGCGTAGGCCGAGTTCTCGACAACTTTAAGAAAATCGGCAAGAACAATTATACACCGGCCAAAGTGAGGTCGCGTATCAACGCCCTCAAGGAACTCTGGAGCCAGTGCATTCATTGTAATGCAGCGTTCATCAAGGCGTTTCCCAACGAGGAGACGGAAGCGGAGCGGGTTTTGGCCCTTCACGAGGACATCTTCCAGACAGCGCTTGACTACATGGCCGAGGTTTTGGAAGAAGTGGAGCCACCCGTGAGTCCGAATCAATCGTTCGCGTCCGTAGCTACGCGTTCCGACTCGTCTTCGCTATCGTTGCAGCATTTACCTCAGATTCCATTGCCGCCGTTTGCCGGTAAGATCGAGGAGTGGGAGACTTTTCGCGATAGATTTCATTCGTTAATTATTCAAAATAAAGAGCTGTCAAATTTCAGTCGCATGCACTTCTTAGCGTCAAGTTTAACCGGATGTGCTCGCGAAGTCATTTCGGACATTTCAATCACAGCCGAGAATTTTGATGTTGCCTGGAAGGCACTAGGTGCGCGTTACGAGAACAAACGTCGATTAATCGAGACTCACGTAGCAACGTTTTATAATCTTCCGGCGATGTCGCGTGAATCGGCGTCCGAATTGCACGCTCTTCGAGATAAGGTCGACAAAGCGCTCGCGGCGTTACAACGTCTCGATCGATCATCCGAAGACATCTTGAACGACATCCTCGTTTACTCACTGTCACAAAAACTCGACCCGGCTACGCGACGCGCGTGGAAGTTGAGATTAGGCAGCGACTCTCTCCCTCCTTCGTATCAAGGCCTTGTTAAATTTCTATCATCGCGTGCTCACGCTCTCGAAGAGCTCAAACCGATCGCGACATCCAAATCGGCGCGTCAAACTGCGACGAGTTCTGCCGCGTCAGTCGCGTCGGAAATAAAGTGCTCTCTTTGTAAAAAGAATCATCTGTTAAGTAAATGTCCGCAATTCGTCGGCAAAAGCTCTAGTCAACGTCGCGATATCGTCAAACAACAAAAGCGGTGTTTCAATTGTTTGAGTGAGAAACATGCAGTCAATTCTTGCCAAAGTAAATTATCTTGTCGTACATGCCAACAACGGCATCATACAACGTTGCACGTTGACTCGCCTTCTCCGACGAATGCGAGCGCGACCGCGGTCGACGCGAGCGCGGCCTCGCCCTCCCCGGCTTCCGACCCGGTCGTCGTTTGCTCATCCGTCGCATTGACTGCGAATCCGTCGCCGGTCTTACTCGCGACGGCTCAAATCATCGTAAACGCTCCGTCGGGGCGCTCGGTGCAAGTCAGGGCCCTGCTCGACCAGGGTTCTGAGGTAACGTTGGTCACTGAACGAGTTGTTCAAACTCTGCGACTTCGTCGCATGCGGACACTCACGTCCATTTCTGCGGTGGGCTGCGCTTCCGCCGGAACGTGTCGACACGTCGCGCAACTTAAATTTACCTCGCGCGATGGCTCCGGTCCGGCGTTCTCGACGCTCGCATATGTTTTGCCGTCTCTCACCAAATACGTACCGCGTGGCACTCCTCTCAGCTCAGCGTGGACACATCTCGCCGATCTCACATTGGCTGATGCTGACCCCACCGGATCGGAACAAATCGATGTGCTGATCGGAGCTGATTTGTTCTCGCAAATTCTCATCGACGGTGTCCGCAGGGGACCCGCCGATCAGCCCATCGCTCAGAATACCCACTTAGGCTGGGTTCTTTCAGGCCCTACGGGGGGCACAGCGGTTCCTTCCTGCCAGATTGTTGCTAATCACTGTTCGCTCGAACATGATTTACGCAAGTTTTGGGAACTCGAGGAGGTCCCTCAAGTAGACCTCCCCCGAAGACAGGCAGTGCGAGGAGCACTTTCTCTCAACGCACACGCGCGACTCCGAGGGGCGGTACGCGGTGCGTCTTCCTTTTCGCAATGGCCCTCCTATCGATATAGGCGAATCTCGGTCAAACGCGAAGGGGATGCTCACGGGATTAACTCGTCGTTTGTCGCGTAATCCGGATTTAAAAGAAGCTTACTCCGCATTCATGTCAGAGTACGAGGAACTCGAGCACATGAGTCGAGTGCCTCCTCCATCGTCCGATTCGACACAGACAGTCTATATCCCGCATCACCCAGTAATTCGGGAATCCAGTTCCACGACGCGTGTTCGCGTGGTGTTCAATGCCTCCTGCGAAACCTCGAACGGAACGTCACTCAATTCTCATCTTCTCTCGGGACCAAAACTCCAAGCAGATTTGGTCGCTGTTCTCTTGCGGTGGCGGCAGCACAAGTACGTGTACAGTGCCGACATTGCAAAAATGTACCGATAGATTATGGTCGACCAGCGCGATCGTAATTATCAAAGAATTCTCTGGGTCTCGGATGACCAAACCGTTCGAGATTATCAATTGGCGACCGTCACATACGGCACTGCGTCGGCGCCATTTCTGGCTCTTCGTGTTCTGAAGCAGCTTCTTGTCGATGAGGGTGACCGATTTCCTCTAGCTTCAGCCGTTCTCAAAGATAACATTTATGTGGACGATGTGCTGTTCGGGGCTGAGGACATTCCGTTGCTTCGTCAGGCTCGAGATCAAGTCTGCTCGCTCCTTCAGAGTGGCGGCTTTAAATTACGAAAGTGGGCGAGTAATCGCGCCGAGCTTTTGACTGACATTCCGTCAGACGATCACGGCCTTGCTTGCAACAAAATTATGCAGCCTGACGAGCGACTGAGTGTTCTCGGATTGTCGTGGACACCAGCGCTCGACGTATTCCAAGTGCATGTCCACGTTTCGCCCGAGGTCTCTAAGACCAAGCGGGCAATTCTCTCGACTATTGCCAGGCTTTTTGACCCGATGGGCTGGGTCGCTCCAGTCATCGTCGCGGCAAAAATTCTCATGCAGCAACTGTGGCGCTGCGGATGCGGTTGGGATGACAAAATCCCGCCGGATGTTCAGTCGCGTTGGACATCCATCTACCAATCTCTGTCAAGCATCGACGGCTTGACGCTGCCTCGATGGACGAGTCGCGGTTCGGACACGGCCGGCTGCGAGCTGCACGGATTCGCCGACGCGTCCTCCGTCGCTTACGCCGCTGCCGTGTTTATGCGCGTCACGTCTCTATCCGGGGAGGTGGTCGTGACGCTCCTGGCCGCCAAATCAAAGGTGGCGCCAGTCAGGCCGACGAGCGTTCCGCGGCTCGAGCTGGCGGCGGCGGTGCTGCTCACTCGCTTGATGGATTTTGTGCGAGTCTCACTCGACATTCCTACTCTCGCGTGTCACTGTTGGACCGATTCTGCAGTAGCGTTAGCCTGGTTGAGTCGCGATCCGTCAAGCTGGAAAACTTTTGTGGCTCACAGAGTTGCGTTCATCCGTTCGAGGTTTCCGCCCTCTCAGTGGTGTCATGTTCCGACAGCCGACAATCCCGCCGACTGTGCGTCAAGAGGATTGCTGGGTGCGGAGCTCGCGTCACATCCCCTCTGGTGGCGGGGACCGTCCTGGCTGAGGCTCGGGGAGAGTGACTGGCCAGTCAGAGACTTCGGCAGTCAACTCAATCCGTCGCCCCGCGAGACTCGGGCGGAGGCACGCACTACCGTTGGGCAGGCGGTAGTGGACGAGGGTTGGGACCTAGCGTCCAGATTTTCGACATGGCCCAGGCTCGTTCGAGTCACGGCTTATGTCATGCGTTTCGTGGACCGCTGTCGTTGTGGCCGGGACGCGAATGTCGCCGATAGCTCCCCGTCGAGCGGTCTCACCGCGGACGAGTGTCAGCGCTCCAAGCTTTTCTGACTGAGATACATTCAGACGGAGTCTTTCCCTGGCGAGCTGGCGTCGCTGCATAAGGGCCAACCTCTCCACTCCAGAAGTCCTACTCTGCCACTCAATCCATACCTCGATAGCGACGGCGTTCTGCGCGTCGGCAGGCGGTTGGAGAATGCGCCTCTTCCTCTACGTTCGCGTCATCCAATCCTTCTCAAAAGTCATCCGCTTGTATCTTTAATAGTCAAACATGCACATATCAGAACTCTTCATGCCGGAGTTAAGCTCACTCTCTCCACAGTGCGGAGAGAGTATTGGATCCTTCGTGCTCGCTCACTTGTCAAGTCAGTCATTCATAGCTGTGTTCCTTGTGTGCGAGAACGAGCTGCGGTGCCGACTCAACTAATGGGTCAGTTGCCGCAGTCTCGTGTAACTGCCCCCAATCGAGCTTTCCTTCACTGCGGCGTGGATTATGCCGGACCAATCGCCGTCAGAGCGTCGGGGGGACGAGGGTACAAGTCTCACAAATCGTACATTGCCGTCTTTGTGTGCCTAGCTACTCGCGCTATCCATCTGGAATTAGTGGGAGGATATTCCACCACAGCCTTTCTGGACGCGTATGCTCGCTTTACCGCGCGACGGGGATTACCGGGGGTGATGTATTCGGATAACGGCACGACTTTTACGGGTGCCGACCGGGAATTGAAACGGGCCTATCAAGATGCCCTGAGGGACCCGACCTTTCAGAATAACATCGCTTCCGACCGCGTCGCCTGGAAGTTCATGCCCCCTCATGCTCCTCACTTCGGCGGGCTGTGGGAGGCGGGCGTACGTAGCCTCAAGCATCACTTGCGCCGCGTGGTGGGTACGCATACTCTCACTTTCGAGGAGCTGACGACGCTTCTCTGTAAAATTGAATCTTGTTTGAATTCGCGACCGCTCGGTCCTCTCTCGGATTCGGTAGACGATTACGATGCTCTCACACCCGGTCACTTCCTGGTCGGTTCAGCCCTCAACATGTCTCCCGAACCATCCGTTCTTAATCTGAACGAAAACCGACTCTCGAGGTGGCAACGAGTTAGACAACTTGCCGAAAAGTTTTGGAAGCATTGGCAGCACGATTATGTGAACACGCTGCAACAACGGAGTAAATGGCGGCAAGCGCGACCTTCCGTCCGAATCGGAACGATGGTACTACTGCGCGATTCTACGTTGCCGCCTTGCCGGTGGGCTCTTGGTCGAGTGGTGGCTTGCAACCCGGGCCTCGACGGACTAGTCCGAGTAGTTTCCGTTCGGACCGCTCAGTCCGAGTACAAGCGGCCGCTCACGAAATTGTGCCTTCTGCCAGTTCAAACTGAACTGCAACCGACCAAACCGGATGCGCCGGATGCGTCAACCTTGTTGCACATCTAGTTAAGTCGTTAGAATTAAGCTCAATATGTGTATAATATTCAGCGCTTTCAATTAAGTTTTTTCTGTGTACATAATCCTCACCGTTCTCTAATGATAAGCCCAGTTAAGCACGCTTCAGCGTCAGCTCAATTTTGTTGAAGGCGGGGGCTCGTCATGACAGGGCCTCATGGCGGGCGGCCTCATCGCTTGATTCATTCGCGATTGACCGAGCGAAACTCCGGCTGCATTCGCCTCGGGACGACTTTCTTAGGTCTCTCTAAGACCTTCAGCTGTCGCGCACTGAACGCTGAGCGTTATTTCGAAACCGTCGTTTCGAGGCGGGCGGTATGTTGGAGATTCGACCGGGAGCGCAACATTAGCGCGTTGCGCTCTTGCCGCCGGGGCACGGGG
>NW_017279820.1:0-762 GCF_001594065.2 Cyphomyrmex costatus
AAGATCCGCGATGATCGCGGACAAGCCAGCTTCTGCCACTGCGTTGCTCAACTCGCTCGTTTGAAACCGACGACCGCAACGGGGACGGTTCGGTCCGTGGAAGCCGACGGCGAGGCATGCCCCGAATCATAGGCAGACCCAGTCAGGCCCGAAGAACCCGCGCCACGCTGGTTCTGGGCCTCATCGTCGTCGCATTGATCGCCGCAATCGCTCAGGTTCGCAAAGACCAGCCTCGCAAATTCGGGCTACTTTCGACCTGCGCGCTACTAGCTGGAACCCTCGCGCTCGGCATAGTTGTCTCAATGGCCGATAACGAACAGAACTCATTCACTGCTGATCAGGCGCAGTCGCCGTTTGGATTCTTGTAGCCGTCTTGGTCGTCTTGGGTGCGCTGGCAGCACGGTCGGCGGGCCAAGCTCTGCGGTCGGGTCACACGCCGCAGCAGGTGCCTTCCTAGTCGTCACCCAGCCTGATACGAGTGAAATCCTTCACCGGCTTTGCGGCCCAGCTTGCCCTCGGCCACGAGCCGAACCAACGTAGGGGCAGGCTCCCAGTCCGGATGACCGAAATGTGCGACCAACTGCTGTTGGATCGCAAGTGAAACATCGTTGCCGACGACGTCGAGCAACTGGAACGGGCCCATTGGCAGTTGTGCTGCTTTCATTGCCGCGTCGATTTCATCGAGCGACGTACCGCTGGACTCGTGCAGCTTGATCGCGTCGTTCAGGTATGGGAAGAGCAGCGCATTCACGATGAAGCCGG
>NW_017279821.1:0-306 GCF_001594065.2 Cyphomyrmex costatus
ACTATTCAGGTTGGAAAATCTGTCATACCGACTACATGTATAGTACTACGCGCATGCCTTCTTTATGCTCTCTACCACATGCGCATGCGTTTAGCCACGATATTTAAAATCATACGAAAAATGAATTATAGTTACTTACATATTATTTCTGCTATTATGCGCTAATATTTCTCCTATTGTGCGCAGCCCTAACGCTTATTAATATCTGGGTTCGTAGGACAGAGCTGCACTTTTTTCTGCCAGATTTTATCGCTTCTTGCAAAAACGCGTCGAATAAGAATAATTTCATCGATTTTTGAACTGAGG
>NW_017279822.1:0-637 GCF_001594065.2 Cyphomyrmex costatus
GCACTTTATTTTATGGAGCGCTTCGTTCATCGGCTGAATACGTTGCCGACGCGGCCGATCCGGAGCAAGCCAGCGAACAAGTTCTCGCGGCCATCGGAGCGATCCTGCTTGGGATGCGCTCACTGCAGCAAGGGCTGCCCAACACCGTGCAGTGACTCGGACAAGCGAAGGCCTCGAAATCGACATCGGCCAGCGGTGCGCCCTTGACCTCGAGGCTCCGGCCTGACCACCTCGATCAGCGGACGCCTTTACCGAGGTGCGAACGAAGTCAGCCTCGGGCCAGATGACGGAGTGCCGGTGTCAGTGCTGAGTGACAGACTGGGGCGGTGTCCGCTCTCGACCGCTTCGCACCGGCAACTCAAGCTTGGTTTACCGAAGCTTTCGAAGCACCCACCCCCGCCCAGCTCGGCGCCTGGAATGCGCTCGAGTCAGGCGATCATGTGCTGGTCGTTAGCAAGACGCTCGCCGCGTTCTTGTCCTCGATCGACCGGCTCATGCGCGAGCCCGACCGGGCACGCGGCACTCGCGTGCTTTATATCTCGCCGCTGAAAGCACTCGGAGTCGACGTCGAACGCAATCTGCGCTCACCACTCGTGGGAATCTCGCAAACCGCCGTGAAACGCGACGAGCCCTTCGG
>NW_017279823.1:0-562 GCF_001594065.2 Cyphomyrmex costatus
TTCACAAAAATATTAAAAAAAAAAAAACATATGTCTACAGAATAAAATTATATATATATTATTAATTAACGCAGTCTTTATTTAATTAGATATTGTAGTCGGATGTATTGGAATAGTCAATAAAATTATTAGTATAAAGAAATTTGGTCTAAATCGAATACTAATAAGATATTTTTATAAATAAATTTCAAGTTTACAATATTAATACAGCGTATCTATAAAAATATGTAAAGATTGTAATACCATAAAAAAACCTTTTTAAAAAAAGGAAAAATATACGTCAAGTGCATAAAAAAGGTATTGAACTTTTCTTTTTAAACAACGGACATAAAATAAATGTAATTAACCAAGTATTTTATTACGCAAAGCACTTAAGATAAACCGAAAGTGGCTAAAATTGTCAATTGAAAAAACTTGGCGTGCTCGCGTCGTATTAAAACGCAATATTCTAAAACTAGTATGGTTCTATCGCAATATTTTGCAGATACGACTATTATTTTTATAAATGTACATTGAGATAAGGCTCAATATGTTTTTAAAAACAAATAATATAGAGAAAGAG
>NW_017279824.1:0-293 GCF_001594065.2 Cyphomyrmex costatus
AGAACAGACTATACTGAGTCGAAAAGTCCTGTACCATTTTGGGATTGCAGCAATAGTTAACGATATTAATTTTTAAAGGTTGGCAAATACGCGCGTTCGTCCAGCTTACCACACCATTGAGTGTACCCTACAGAACGCCACGATGGGCGCGCGGGCCGCGAGAAGCGGACGTTTGGGGGCTAGCGGCGGTGTGCGCGGCGTGGGCGATGGAGCGCTTGCCAACTATCCCTACTCTTCGCGCGGCTAGCTATCGCGATAGCGAATATTCGGCGCTTCAGAAATTAATATTTTGA
>NW_017279826.1:0-609 GCF_001594065.2 Cyphomyrmex costatus
ACGTAGCCGACGAACCACGTCGTAGCCATATCCGTCTTCAGATTCAACGACCGCCAAAACGGCGACGGCGAGAACTCCTTTGAGGAACTGAGTCGCATCCATGCACCGGGCACTATCACGCGATGCACACCAGTGTTCAGGTCGCACTAAGGTCGCGCGTGTCCTGCATACCGAGGTGCACTCGATAGAGTTCTCCTCATGCCAGCCGACGCTGCCGAGACCCCGCGCTTTCGCACAACGCCGGTTTCATTCACCCGACGCGGCGGACGGCTCGGCGAACGGCAACAACGAGTCTGGGACGAGCTAGCGGACGACTACGTACTCGACGTGCCGTCCGGTGGACCGAGTACGTCGGTCCACTCGGACTACAGGTTCGAGGCTGCAGACATCTTCACCGAGTTGATCGTCGAAATCGGCAGCGGCTACGGCGAGGCGCTGGCACACGCCGCCGGCGCACACCCGGAGCAGAACTTCCTAGGCCTTGAGGTCTATAATCCGGCAGTTGCTCAGACGCTGCTGCACGTTCGGCGTGCTGGACTGACCAATATTCGCCTTGCCGTGGTCAATGCTCCCGAGATGTTGTCGACGGCAATCGAGCCCGGCACCCTC
>NW_017279827.1:0-626 GCF_001594065.2 Cyphomyrmex costatus
CGAATAGGAAGATCTTTTAATAAGAATACAAAGCCATATACTTAGGTTTCATTGTATGAAGATAAAGATTATTCCACTTAGGTTTTACTTTTTAATTTAGTGGAATTTAAATAATAGTACTATATGGGTTCTTAAAGATTAAAGGTACCACTTGTGTTTTACTCTTTAATTTGGTAGAATTTAACTTGGCGCCGACTGTTGATATCGAATCTTGTATACAAATGATAAACGTCATTAAAATTAAGTAAGTAATGAGATAGAATAACTTGGCGCCGACTATTGATATCAAATCTTTTATACAAATGATACATGTCATTAGAATTAAGTAAGTAAGGATAAAGTCATGTAGGTTTTTAAAGATGGTTCTACTAAACAGCAAATGTGATTGGTCAGTTTCACAGTCGATTAAGTAGTTGACGTTGGTGAAACTGGCCCAAATGGTTTTTTGACCAGCAGCACCCACTCTTAGCGCTTTTTTCTACCTTTTTTTAAAAAAGGTAAGTTTATAATATACATACAAATGATACATGTCATTAGAATTAATTAAGTGTAAGGACTTAGATGTACCACTTAGATCTTTAGAGATGGGATTTTTAAAGACTAGTTAATGAAACGATATATTTTAT
>NW_017279828.1:0-592 GCF_001594065.2 Cyphomyrmex costatus
AGGCGGGTTCGACCTTCAAGATGTTCACCCTCGCCGCAGCGCTTAAAAAGGGCATGCCGGTGTCGACCACGTACACCGTGCCACACAGCACCACTGTTCCGTCGGGAAGCTTCTTTGACTGCGAGGGCAGCGGAACAGGCCCGTGGCAGGTCAGCAACTCAACGACCAGCGGCACCGTGACGATGAACATGTACTCGGGAACGCAAAAGTCTGTGAACACGTTCTTCGCGAAGCTCGAGCAAGACGTTGGCCTGTGCGACACAGTCCGGATGGCTGAAGCGATGGGCATTGTGGTTCCGCAAGATCCGGACGCCGACCCGCCGATTGTGTTCCAAACCCCGTCGTTCACGCTGGGCACGGTAGACGTGAGTCCGCTGGATATGGCCGCAGCGTATGCGGTGAGGCGGTCTGTACTGCAAGCCTCAGCCAGTGAAGCGAATTCTCGACAGCAACGGAGATACTCTCAAGACGTACAAACCCGAATGCAAGCGTGTTCTTGAGCAGGGGAAGGCGCAGCAAATCAACGACATTCTGCGTGGCGTACAAGAACCAGGCGGATTCGGATACAGCATCGGCGGCAGCGGGCTGCCCG
>NW_017279830.1:0-558 GCF_001594065.2 Cyphomyrmex costatus
TGTTGTGACTTCGGAGTCATTCACCTCGGAGTCATTGTCCTCCGAATCGGTATTATCGTCTATTTCAGAATCGTCGTTAGCGGTGTCGGCGGAGTCGGCGGGGGGGGGGACGGTGCGGGCTTTAAGTCTTGTATATGTATGTGACGGTACCAGCGGCCGCTTGTATCGCGTAAATCGTAGATGACCGGGGATACTACTCGTCGCACCTCGAGCGGACCTTTGAATTTCGGCGCTAGTTTTGCATTAAATGCGGCGGCTTTGTTCGAGAGCGAATGCTCTTTCTTATATACCTGTTCGCCGATTCGCGGTTTCCACGGTCTGCGCCTTAGATCGTAATAATGCTGTTGCCTTTGGAAAGCTTGTGCGAGATTAATGCGCACAAGTTCGTAGGCTTCTTCGAGGTGGCGGCGGGTAGCATCCGGCGGCGGAGCAATGCTTTTACATGTGTTTTTTGCGTTTACCGGCGACAGTAGCTCCCGACCGAGGTTTATATATGCTGGCGTATACCCAGTAGCATCGTGATGCGCGGAATTAAACGCGAACTGGAGTTCGGGGATG
>NW_017279833.1:0-680 GCF_001594065.2 Cyphomyrmex costatus
TGGATTAGAACCGGCCTATACACTCTACTTCTAAGTTTTCATTACACGAGAAAATTTTGCGCAGGGCTCCCGCTGTGGGCTACGTCTTTTTACTTTTTACTTTAATGTTTACTGAAATTTAAAATTTCTGAAAAATTAATTTCAAAGTTCTTTTAATCAAAGAAAAGAATTTCGCAGAAATAAGCGTCGCTCTGGCCCGCGAACCGAGATATTAAACGTTAAAGTTGACGATTATTGAGGTTAGAATATATGTCATGGTCACGTAACACTACGATGTAAGCATGCGCTGCGGTCACATTTTCATACTGTATGACCACACGCGCATGCGTTCGTCAAAGAAAATAGCCTCTGTCCATCTCTCCCTCTCCCCCCTGCTGAGGGGCGCACGACTTCTACGATTGTACTGTCTTGGCAGACCTCTGACGACGGTGTGGGTGCGGGGGGGGTGCCCGAGGGCCGAAGGCCACCCCCCCGCACCCACACCGTCATCAGAGGTCTGCCCCGACAGTACAATCGTAGAAGTCGTGCGCCTCTCAGCAGGGGGGGAGAGAGAGATGGACAGAGGTCTGCTCCGACAGTATAATTGTAGAAGTCGTGCGTCCCTATGCAGGGGGGGAGGAAAGTTACTTCGCGTGGAAAGTCCAACGTTTTTCAACAGGGAAAGGTGTAGAATTTCGTGT
>NW_017279834.1:0-409 GCF_001594065.2 Cyphomyrmex costatus
TATACGTGTATGATTATTTCTTACAATTAGTAAATAGTATAACTGAACATGTTGTACAGGGACCTTGCCATAAGAATAAATAGATCCTACTTTTTCTTGCCCCTGACTTTTCTGTTCTGTCGTGAGCTTTATGGTGCATATGAACCGTTTTTTTTTTAAAGTAATATAGGTCCAATTAAAAAAAAAATGAGTTAATACCAGTTGTAATTAAACATACATGTCTTTTCTTTTCAAATTTAAAACAACACAATCAGTGGTGTATATTTACTGTTAAATTTAGTTGCACTCCGATTTCGTTGTCGACGCCTACTTGTCCCCCCTTGCCGCGTATCCCATAGCAACGAACCTCCCGATGCTTGTAAACTGCAACGCGCGTACCGGCTTACCTCAGGAGCGTCTGTACTTACGA
>NW_017279835.1:0-599 GCF_001594065.2 Cyphomyrmex costatus
TTATTATAAGCACGTTGATCTAGCTTCGACCGTTATAGGCTTCTTCTTCTAGTTTATTATTACAACAATAAAGTCAAAGATGTAGTGACGTGAATTTAATGTGTATATGAACTTGAGACTGATAAGAATAATAAAAATAAAAACTAAACCTGAGAATCTGCGATAGAGTTATGGAGTTTGTTTGTTATGATAGAAAAATACAATTGCGGTAATTTTTCAGTGTCGCTCTGCAAATTTAGACAATTAGTCTGATTCTTAATATGAATCATTTCCGAAATTATTCTTTTAAAATATACAGGTTCATTGTCCAAAATTGCAGTATTTTCCCAATCTGTGTCATGTTTACAATTTAATTGATGTGTGCTTACAACAGAATTATTATTGGATCTCTTTGAATCATCCTTGTGTTCCTTCAATCGAGTTCTAAGCCTTCTCTTTGTTTGCCCGACATAAGTCTCATATTTGCATTAACAGTCTGATGTTTCCTATTTCTAATTTTTTAAAAGAAATTATTGAGTAAAGTATTACTAATTCATATTTAGGTTATACTAAAAATAGTTTTGATTTTGTTGAGAAACTAAATGGAAAAAAATTTGATT
>NW_017279836.1:0-287 GCF_001594065.2 Cyphomyrmex costatus
AGCTAAGACTTATTAGTCTAGCAACAAAATTTAAAAGTGAGTCGACAACACCACGCAGAGGTCAACGCCCGGAGCTACCTCGGTACCAAAGGAGGCTGCCAGGACCCGAGGCGTTACGAGGACCAACCACCAGCGACCTTGTATCGAGACGGTGTCAACGAAGGGAACAGCGCAACATCGACAGCTGACAGGGACTGCAGACTTCGCAGAACTTCAACACCCGAACAGCTGAGCGAGCCGAGCAGCGCAACGATGACGCGAGCGATTCTACTAATGTAAGTCGTACT
>NW_017279836.1:368-3035 GCF_001594065.2 Cyphomyrmex costatus
CACCGCCGAGCGAGCGAATAGCAAACCGCCGTTAATCATAACGAGCAACGCGCATAAAGAAACCCGCGATAATACAAATATTAAATCGAATCAATCGATAGAAACAAAGTAAGTTTACCCCATCGCGTAATAACCAATCGCGAATTTCCGCTAAAATTTAAACGATTGTAGCTTAATAAAACAAGACGCAAGTAGCACAGGAATAGTACCAACAGACGTACGAACTCATAAATAATAAAAACGAACGCGACCGCGCGCTGACAATACGCGACGAAAATATAAATTAAATCAGACGAGACTACTCAAAACAGCCGTGACATGATGACGCCGCGTACTCCACCCAGGGACCGAACCCCTGAACGCTTACTAATCTCAGGCGAAGAAAACGCCCAAAATTCAATCAACCCGCAAAATCGCGGTACTCCGGAGAATAGGCACGGAAGGAGAGTGACCTTTCAATTAGACGGAGACGAAAACGACACACAGGATTCTATAGAAGCGCGAGTAACAAATAGACAGGACGAAGTCCTAGATCGATTGATAGCAGCAGTTGCCGGTCTACAAGATAGGATAGACCATATGGAATTTGCCCGCGAACGAGAAAATGTTCGATCCATCCGACATGACAGCAGAACTTTACGGGATTCCGGCCAACGTACAAATAATTCGCTAACACACGTATCCCGCGAACCCGGAGGATCCCTGCACTATCTGACCTTAAAAGAAGCACGTAACATGATCCCCGAGATGGACGGCACCTCGCGAGATCGCGTGCAGGAATTTATACAAGCAAGTGATTACGCCATGCGGCATACTCAACCCTCGGATGCATCCACTCTACTAGACGCCGTGTTATGCACCAAACTTAAGGGAAAGGCGATGAAAACTTTCAAAAACAGGGAAATCACTAGCTATGAGCAACTAAAGGACGAATTAGAGACGGAATATCTAAGCCGCAGAAGCACCGCACACTTACAGCTCGAATTCAATTCGTTGAAGCAAAAACCAACGGAAACCGCGCAAGCATTCGGGCGCAGAGTAGAGGACATAGCCATAGAACTTTACGACTCCATGGAAGAAGGAAAAAATCATAATTCCATTCAGCAACAAGCCATCCTAGAGCACGTCAGAGATCAGGCCCTAGCGAATTATCAAATCGGATTGCGCGAAGAAATAAATACATTAGTGCGCTCGCAGCACTTCCGAACGCTTCAAGAGGCCATTGCCGGAGCAAGTTCCGAAGAAAAAATAAAAGGCCTAAACGACCGACACCGCGCGTATCAACGCGACAAGAAAACGGACTCAAATTATTACTCCCCGCGAAATTTGAGAAACCCCGCACCCCAATGCGGTAAATGTGGAAAAACGGGCCACATCGGTCAAAATTGTCGGACAAGCCGATACGCGAATAAATTTTCCTTGCCTCGTGCCGAAAAGCCAGCAGGAATTAATACCGTCGAGAAATTTTGTACGTATTGCAAAAAGGCGGGACATAATCGCGAAGAGTGCTGGATACTTAACGGGCGACCCGACAAAAATACGCGACCACGCGCAAAACGTGAAATGGAGAACAAAACGAAGCGAGTAAACTCTGCCGTAAGGGTGAGAAATCAAAGGAGCAAGCGAAACAGCGACAGCGAGGAAGCATCGTCTACTAGCAGCGAGGACGAAGAAAAAAATAACACAAGTACTAAACAGGAACGCACTATCGGTGACTATCGCGTCGCACCATAAGACGACCACGTGAGAACACGGGACTGGATCTAATTACACTACCTGCCCGAGAAGCCGAAACAGGAAAAATAAGTTTCTTATATGATACCGGCGCAACTATAACATTAGTAAAAATGAAAACTTTACGCGTCAATACAATAGTCCACGAAAATAAAACTAGATTAATCGGTATCAGCGGACACGCAATTAAACCGATCGGTATAGTAAATATAACGATAAGCCTGCGCGACGGTGAACTTAAACACCCCGTGCACGTAATTAGGGACAACGTACCCATCGAACACGACGGCATTTTAGGAGCCGACTTTATAAAGAAATATACTTCAGGATGCGACTATGATAAAATGCTGATCCGCATCGGGAATAATAAATTTAGACTTCGTCCGTACAAACGAGTAAAATTAGGACCGCGAAGCGAAACTATTGTCCAAGCGACGGTAGATCGAAATATAACCGGCGTAACTCAAGCTGAAGAAACCGCGCCAGGGATTTTCATCGGGATCTGCCTTGTCGAGCCTCGCGAATACACATGCCCCGTGAGCATTGTGAATACTACAGAAAACGAAATGGAAATAGAAACACCATATGTAAAAATTGAAGATTTGGCAGAAGATTTTATTAACGAACAAAACATCAACCACGTGACGAGTAACGATAAAATCGAACCATCACGTGAAGAAAAAATCAAGAATCTACTAAGAATTACTCATCTAAATCAAGAAGAAAGAAAAACGCTATTACAGATATGCGAAGATTTCAACGACATGTTCCACTTAGACGGAGAATCACTGACTCATACGACAAGGATAGCACACGAGATAACAACGCGAGCTGACACCGCGATCGTGAACGTGCGTCCGTATCGTCTCCCCGAGAGACACCGAAGCGAAGTAAATAAGCAAATTCAAGAAATGCTAAAACATGAAATTATAC